>NC_041359.1:7172612-7410112 GCF_900634415.1 Cottoperca gobio | reverse complement strand
TTAAAGGTCACATATTGTAAACAGTGAGATTTCTATGTCTATTTGATTCTAAATCAAGTCCAGGTGATGTATAAATACTGTGAAACTATCAAAACGCACACAGCCCGTATTAAGAAAATGTGCTTTTAGACGAGCAATCAGGACTTCCGTAAGGTTGTGATGTAACAATTACACATACACAGGTAGAAAGTGGCGCTACAGTGACGTTAATAGTCATTCCCCGGCAGTATTCACGTTGCAGAGACGTCAAGAGCATAGATACAGAAGACCCGTTTTGGGAAATACACTTTCTTTCCAAGAGTTAACACTCCTCTCATTTCTGTTCACTAAATACAGTATGTAGCTGGAGCCAACAGCCAGTTAGCTTAACTGGAAACTGAAGGAAATATGGAGCTTGGCTCTTTAAGAAGGTAGCACAATCCACCTACCAGGACTTTTAAAGCTCACTAATTAATCACCTTGTAAGTCTAATCCGCACAAAAAAAATGTGGGAAAATGAGAGTTTGTTGCCTTCGCAGAGCCAGACTAGTTAGGGTTAGGTTAGGGTTAGGGTCTCCGTTTCCAGTATGTATGCTAAGCTAAGAAGAATAACCTCTTGCCAAGAAAGCGGATAAGCATGTTTCCCAAAATGTCGAACAATTCCTTTAAGGAGTGAGAACATGGAGAAAAAGCCAATAATAGAAACTTGACGTAAAACAATTCAGCAAATTGCCCACAAAACTAGAGTCAGTGTCTGGAAATGTGTTGAAAAACCAGAGGCTTTAACTGTGACTGTAACTATAGTATTATCTTCACATTGAATGGTATGTGCCACATTAAGTTACAGAGGTTAGTGTAAGGCTGTACAAGAGTCCATACAAAAACATTATAATGATTTGAGGAAGAAATTTCATTCATTAAAAAAAGTGCACACAGACTTTTTACTCGCCTCACAACATGTCTCTCTTTTTTTTATCTCTACTAAAGGCTTACATATAAAGTACTATGCAATAGAATATTATGCACCTGCGGCTTTATGAAACGGGGTGGGTTTGAGCGTGGGATTCAGGTGCAACAAAGAACAGAGACCTTTGCAGAGACACCTTGAGCAACCCTTTACTGCTGATTATTTTCTTTTCTTTCTCTAAAGGAAGGTTTCCATTGAGGCTAGCAGTCAAGCAGAGAATTAAGGATGTAATCAGAACTGAAGATGGCCATCTGGACTGTATTTGTGATTAAATGGAGAGGACCTAAGTTGGAAATTTCCTTATTAAGTGATGTTGTGCTGAATAAGGGTCCTTGGGGTTTATTATCAGTTCTGTAAAATTCATGACATTGAGGAGAACTACAACAAAGACCTACATCAGGCAGCAGCCGTAGAAGCTCTCAGTGAGGCAAAGGATGCACGGGGCGGAGGCCATTACTGAGTTTATCCTCATAGACGTTGAAGCAGCTTTCTGCTAGGATCTATTCCCCTTTCTTCCTCGCCATTTAATAATGTCGAAGGCCATTTATTTAAGCATTCTCTTAGCTGTGCTTGTAGTCCAGAGGTACCCGATTATACATGCTGGAAATATTCATGTATACTATGGGTTTCACAGAATACAAAGCAGCCGGGGGGGGGGGGGGGGGGGGGGGCTGTGGGCAGTTGTCCTGTTAAAGCAGCAAAAGACAGAGAGAAACGTGACAACGTCCCAATGCTCCACTTCAATCAACGTTGTGGAAATGGCCAACGGTGGACATAACTTTGGTTGTTGTTGAACATAGATTAGTTTGAACAATAAATAAAAAAGAAGTTATACAATGTTAAATTGTAATGGCAGTCGGAGAGTGCAGACTTCCGCCAAGGCCAATGGTGAATTCACATGCTCCTCGAATGGTCCCAATTCCGTAGACGCTCTTCCGACTTTGGTGTGTTCGTGTGTGTTTGGAAGTGTTACTAAAAATGCAGCAGTACACACACACACATGCATTCCTACACACACACACACACACACACACACACACACACACACACACACACACACACACAATAAAAGCAGACATGGTCAATGGACTATGAGTGAACTTTTGTAGCACTTCAAAGCATCAAGGTTGAGCAGAGGACTCTGTTTCCTATAATGAAGAGGAGATAGTTAATCTAGCATTAACGCCTGGCCTCCCATGAGGAAACACCATGAGTCAGGGAGGTGTGAAGGGGTCTGTCTCTCTCTCCCTCTCTCTCCCCCCCTCTCTATAGACACACCACAAAGAGAGCTTGAATGAAAGCGGCGTCAAACGGTCATCGATTTCTAATAGGGAACTTTCTGGATCAGCTTGGGGCTTGGTCTAAATCACGTCTGTGCTTCGGTCAAGGACACCATGTGTGGGAGCATCAACTGGACCCGTCTGTCTCTCTCCACCATGCAGGCACCAAATGGACCGCCGCAGCAGGACACAGGGATCAGAGAGCAGTGGGAGACTCCTTTCATCTCTTGGGGATTAGCACTCCCATAGGAGAGAAGTGTACATGTGTGTCTGTGCTCTGTGTAACACTCTTGGAGAAGAATCTACCTTTTACCCACAGGATACATATTTCCTGTTTCTGCTGCATGCTGGGAACCCCCCCAAGGCCACAAATATATGAGGCTCCATAGGCAGGAATGAGATGAAGGAGAAGACACTGTCCTTGGGCGAGTTTTCTTAAAAAAAACATGAAACTCTGTTTGTGCGCCGTGTCCTCATGCACAACAGTGTTGGTAATAGGCTGAGTTACACTGTTTGTTGATTACATTTAAAGTATTCAGCGTGTAACACCGGTTAAAGCTCTCTGCTATGTTTTGAGATGGAACCCATTTGTATGAAGCAGCTAAACCAGTAACACCAAAAATGTCGACATGTGCTAGAGAGTGCCATACGTGGTCATTCTAGTACAGGCATTAAACATGCATGGAAACAGTGAAGGCTCCACTGGACTGTATCCACTCACTTCTATTGAAGCTGTAGCGCCACGGGGAGAAAAGGTGACGCAAAGAGCAAAGCCATCTGGGAAACAGGATTGCGTGACAGTCTGTGGGATCCTGGATCATCAGCCACTTCACACTAAGCAACACCTTTAGAGTCGCTGCTGCACACGAGCTCGCAGCAGCACAGAGGTAAGAAAAAAACCTGCGACGCAAATGCATTCAATCTTCACCTTCCTCCTCTTTTATTTGTTTCCTCACTCTTTATCTTTACTCTCTTCACAGCAGGTCCAGACACACATGAGTTAACGACCCATACTTCCTTCCTTCATTCATTGCTGGCACTGATGGCAGCTCTTCACACACCGTCATGAGAGTGTCTGTGTGTCTCACCTTGCGCAGGCTGGCTTCTTTTGATGTCACTACTAAGAATAAGAATGACTCCTGCTGCGCTCTGTGTCCTGGATACCAAGAACCACCACTCAGCTCTAACTCTTCAAAGCTGCCTGTCTGCACATATCGAGGTACTTAGTCTCACCATGGAGGCAATTTAGCAAGATTTATGTCCAATTACAACCATCCAAATGTGAATACATCACATCATATTGCCCACTTACTGAATAAAAAATTGGACAGCTTGCCTTTGGTCTTATGTGAAAGAGTGATCCTCTCAGTTTTGATGACAGCGTAGTTTTGTAATTGTGTTGTCTTACTCTATACATCACCTACTGAAAATATGATACCATATTCACAACTGCCAACTTCTCCAATAACACCAGAGTCCTATTTCAGTTGAACAGCACGGCCCACACAACAATGTTCTTTTTTAAAACAAACCTGGCCCTGCCACCGCTGAATGCCCTGGCACAGCCGTCCAGCAGCAGTGTGCCTGCCATGCCAGCCCCGGCCCGGACAACAGGCTCTGGGCAACGAGCAGCGGGCAGCTCATAAATGAGTAATGGCAGTCACATTAACATTCGGTGGTAGGGCAGGCTAAGGGCAAGAAGGAGGGGGACCCAGGGAGTGCTGGCGCCCCCTCTGTCTTAAAAAAGGCAGCTGATTAATGTTTGATTTTAGCTGGCCTCATTCTTCCACTAGCACAGTGCAGAGCTAATCTGCAGAGTGGGTGAGAGCGAGAGTGATGGAGCTGTGAGAGTGGGGCGAAGAAAACTGTTTGCACAGGTGCTGTTTGGAAAGGTTGAGCCAGCAATATGCTGTCTTTCCTCCGGCAGTAAAATTAAAAACATCAGTAGAGCTAAACAGTTCAATCAATTAAAAATGAATTGGGGCATTGATACGATAGGGCATGAAAAACGATGATGGAGGTTGAGGAAGGGACAGTAATGGGGTCATTTTGGGTGAGTTTACAAACCTTTATCATCTGAAACTGGTTATTGGTGATAACATGATTGGCCTTTTTTCACATGTTTAGCTTTTCACTATGTCTGACTTAACGTAAAGAAGATAAAATAAAAACAATAACTAGCTGGTACAATTTCTTACCATGTCCGCCATGCACACTGTGTGAAAAATCTACTGTACAAAAACCTAAACAGATGGTCAGATTCAGTGTAATTAAAAAAAACAGTGTATTATCTTTAATTCTTCTTTTCATAAACGGCCATATGCTGCCCTGTGTGCCTGACACAAAGGTGGATGTGCTGTTTGGGATGAGGTGGGAGAAAATTGTAGCAGGAAAGTGATTCTGACAGGTGCGTGACAAGGGAGCACAGGAAATTAGAGTTTGTCATAGGTGAGAAAAATAAGCCTCTTCATACTTCACAGAAAACGTTTCATTTTTCTTTTCCAGGGAGAATTCTTTACAGAGTGTGTCAGTTCTCGCTCTTGCTCCTTAAAAATGTGGTAATACTTTGCATTACATTGTAGTCCTGGAGCCATTTCAGTGTCTAAGCCCTCAAGATAAAAAAAAAAAAGGAAAGTCCTGTGTTTGGTGGCCTTATTATTATGAAAAAAAACTGTTAATGTACATTAACGAAACATTTAGAACTGACTCTCATAGCTAGATATGAAACACACAGAAACTAAAAGTCCCCAGTCTAGTTTTTGGGAGGGTAGCTATATTATGATTTCAATTCTACCATCATTAAGCTGAAGTTTGCTCTCTGGTTTTTAAAACTGTACAAAATAATTGTTCATATTAACACATGTACATAATAACAAAACAACTGGACTGTACTTAACTGTAGCAACAGTATCCTCGTGAATTGTTCAGCTTTTATCTGCTTTCAAGTGCAGATGAGCAACAACTACACAACAGTATTATGTCGTTAATGGAGAAAAGGCCAGTGAGACCGGCTGAGAGCTACATGACATATTTGCCCCTACGGTAAATGGGAAATACTCACACAACAGAAGTGAGAAGTGAGTTTAAATTATATTAACGTGGCAAGTTAGGGTTGATTAAAGTAATTTGGTAACATAGGGAAAGTGCAGTTAGACGTCAAGGAAAGAGGAACTCAGCAGGTTCTGTCAGCTGACATGTTGACATGCGCCACATGAAGTCAGCTCCAACAGCAATCTTACAGAAGTGGCAGATTAGTACTTATAACATAAAATGTCTGACCTGCATACATACACACACGCATATCCACATATATAAGTGCAGCATGCTCATTTGCACACACAGTGCCTCCTCACAGTAGCAAAGTAATCTGTGCATGCAAGGAACACTGAGAGGTAAAGTTATGATTGACAGGCAAATCGTTCCTGCTGAAATATCCATTTGACAGAGAAAAGAACGAAATGCAGGAGTTAAAAGCCAGCCCAGAAATCGCCTCCGTATACTTCACATGAAAGCAAACTTGAGTATTTCATGCACCTCTGAGAAGCTGAGAATCAGAGGTGAAAAGAGTGGAAAACTTTCAGGCTTTCTTTTTTTTTTTTACGAAGAAAATTAATGCTCTTTGTGCAAACCCGGGTGCCAATCATGAGCAGGCCTCTTTGAGGGCAAGACTTTGTGCGAATGTCAGCTCCGTACTACATTATAACTCCACCCCAGATCTTGCAGGATGACACAGTTCCAAAGCTGCGCTCACTCCATCGTGCAGCTCTGCCAGGGAGGGGAAAAGGAAGTAATAAAAATTGCTCGCCTTTTTGTTCAAGATACATTGTAATTTAACTGTTGGTTGCAGGCAGTGGCAATTGCCTTTAATAATGGGCTCTACACTCTAATTTGTGTCAGGATTTGCCCAGACCAGACTGGTCTCACAGGACCTTTTGTACCATCCAGGCTCGTCGCTGGGAGAAGGGGAGGATGTGCCTGGAAGTACCGAGCGGAAGAGAGATACAGTAAAGGGATGGAGGGAGAGCTGTAGAGGGAACAGTCTCCCACAGCGGGAGGTGATAATGGAAGGGAGAGATACTTAAGTGTGCTTTTTAATTTCCTGTTCCTCATAATATCTCATAATGTTGGTATAATTAAACCCAAGAAAAATGGCTTCATTAGTCCCAGTCTGGGTGATAAAATGAAGTGTGAACTAATTGGTCAAGTATACACCATGGCTGAACTAATAAAGACGTAGTGTGGAGATGGAAGCAGCTACCCATGCAGAGATAGACATGACTCCCAAAGATTGACATAAAGATGATGTTTCAATTTTCTGATGTGGCAAGTGTCTGGCAAGTGGCAGCCAGAGAGCACGTTAAACAAATATGTTCCGTTATTGAATAAATGTTTTTAACAAAAAAATCTGAAGGCTGTCCATCATTTTGGCAGATAATAATAGTGAGGGCGATCTAGCGTAACTTTAAATGAATAACACCCCTGTCCAGGTCGTGGTGTGTGCATATCAGTGTGTCATCTTACTTGCATGACCTTGTTGTCTAGCTGGCTTTACCCATCGCATTGGTATGCTAATCACTAGCTACATACCATTGCAAAATGTCTGTAAAAAGCCCAATAATTTGAATGGCGTTGATAAACGAGGAAAAAAAAAGAGGGACTGATGTTGTTTAGTGTTTGTATTTTTAGTGGCCTCTGCTGTCACTGCAGGCGGGGGGGGGGGAATCATTCATGTGCATCCTGCGGTATTGACATGAAAAGTCACCGCACGTGTGTCTGTGTTTATCTTTCCTCTCTATGCCTTTATAAATGCATAATCTATAGGCCTGTTCTATAAATCAATTCCCTAGGTGGCAGAAGGTGATGTAAAAGCACACTGCACAGTAAAGTGGCCTGACGTGAAGAAAAATGTGTGCCTGATCTGCTCTGAACTAGGAAGCACAAGCACAAATCCTTAGCCTTAGACGCCATTGGTTCCAGTAAGTTTCCTGTCTGCTCTTATCTGCATCACAAAGATAGGCCTGAAAATACTGATCAAAGCTTTTTTTCTTTTTGAAACATGGGAAAAGCCAGACTTGTAGCCATTAGGCACTGTCCTCTGTGCCTCCACTCTCAGCCTCCTTTGTAGGGAAATGCCGGAGCAAAGCTTGTTTCCATTCAGCTGGGAGAGCTGGTCAAAGCCATGAGATCAAGCAGCTCCCAGCTCTTTTTTTCGTATTGAGAAATGCTTGAGTTGCCTCGATAGGTTTTGGAAGATCGTATGCAAAATTCTCCACAGAACAAGATATGTATGTTTTCCCCAGTGTAGGTTTGACAGCATTTTTGAGGAAAAGTTTGAAAATTTAGAAAATGGTAAGTCTTAAATTGGGTAGAAAATAGAAGCTCTACGACGGAGACAGGATGCCATTTTTATGGTTGTTTGTTTCCTTATTCGCTTCGTTCTCTCTTTGCACGTACCCTTGCACAAACCATCTGCCATACAGGTCCTGTGTGACTTTTACTTCAAGAGCTCTTAGTGGCTGTCTTCATCAGCTCAAGATCCGCTGCAGAAAAACAGCTTTAATTGGTACTGAGGGGGAAGAGAAGCAGAAGGGGTCGTACGCTTCACCACATTTTAGAGAAAAATGCTTGCAAATGATCAAGAATCGCATTCAACACACCTTCTCCTAGGCAAAGACAGTTAATGCTAACATCTCCAGATAGATCTTTCTTTTTACATTATCCCTTTTGTGCAATAAAACACATAAATGCTTAGATTATTAAGTACTCTTCCAATGAACACATGTTAAAATGAGTCCCATTAGCAAACTGTGAAAGTAGATCCCTTTGTAAAATAGGAGCTATAGCTCTCAGGCTCCATGCAGCTAAATCACATTGTCGAGCTAGAATTGTCAACTGTAATATTTCAAGCTGCCCTGTCAATATCCCTGAGCCTTGAATTTGCCCTACTAAGCAGTGTGCTCTGCAGCTAGAAGGATTGAAACAGCATATGTCAGAACAGTGTAGAGCTGGTTCAGGATCTGGCGTTACATGAGAAAAGGAAACCCTACAGCCAACAGTGCAGTCTGATCCACTCCAGCAGGCAATTACGCCATTTCACCAAGGCCACTAGGAAAGCTTCACTATAATTAGGCTGACAGAAATGGCCTCTCTGACACATTAGAGGAAACCAGGGATGCCCCCCCCCCCCCCCTTCCTTTTCTTCTCTTTGCCCTGTCAGGGTTCTTCGCCGCTTGTGTTGTTTCAGAAGGGCTTTGAGACATTAGCTCCTATTGTTGCTCTAGCTTTGGAGACATTTCACAGCCCATTAGATGCTCTTTCAGCCCCAACCACTACTCAAAACCAGGCAAAGAAAAGTACGGGGTGGGGGAAACAGACTGCACATAAAGCATTTCAGTCGGTGCATCTGGCACAGAGGTATTAACTTTACATGTCAAGATTAGAAAATATCCTCTTCAGTTACAGCATAGTTCAACATTTTGGGAAATGCCTGCTTCTTGCCAAGAGTTAGATGGAAAGACTGATACCTCTCTCGTGTCTGTACACTAAATATGAAGCTGGGGCAAACAGCCAGTTAGCTTAGCTTAGCATGAAGTCTGGCAAAATATGTCTACCAGCACTTCTGAAGCTCACTAATTCACACGTTATATGTTGTTTGTTTAATCTGTAGAAAAAGTGTTAAAACAAGAAGCTGTGGTTTTACTGGAGGCTAGTGTTGCACTATTTCTTGGCTGGAGCAGTGACGTCCTGGAGTCTTGCCGTTTATGTACGGATAAACAATTAAAATATAATATGTTAATTTGTGAGATATAGAGGTGTAAGTACGTTGATTTTGTTACCTTTGAACAGAGCCTGGCTAGCTGTTTGGCCCTATTTCCGCTATCTATGCTAAGCTAAGCGGCTGCTGGCTCTAGCTGTATCATGTAGGCATTTTCCCCAAATTGTCGAACTATTGCTTTAAAGGAATACTTCATCCCCAAAATGACCATTTGTATGTCAATTACTGCCCCTGTGTTACTCGAACTTTGTGAAGAAAATGTTGTCTTTCTCGCATGCCTGCACGGTGAACGAAGAATTAAAAAACTGATAAAGGTCTTGATGAATTGAAATAATTGGGGTCAGAGTTTAACAACAGCAAAACTATATCAACACATCTGTTTACAAACTCTCACACAACTTGTCCAGAGTAATTAAAATCTAATGTATCCAGTCGTTTGCTCATTATTTCCCAACACATGCACTTTCACTAAAACCTTAGTATTTAAAACGCTTCCTCATAAACAGTCTCACGACTGGGCAGGTTAGATACTCGTCCGTCCGTGAGACTATTAATGCGGAAGTGCTTTGAATAGTAAGGTATTAACGAAAGTGAATGTGTTTGGGAGGTTTTGCATATAATTATGCTGTTGCTAAACACTTCAATTCATCAAGAATTGTGTCTGTTTTTTGGATTCTTCGTTCACTGTGTAGGCATGCGAGTAAAACAAAGGTTTCGTCAAGAATTCAAGGTAACACGGGGTGAGTACTTAAATGATCATTTTGAGGAAGAATTCCTTTAATATGTTTTGGAATTTAAAGGAATAATAATTTCTTAAATTGTCTTACAGAGAGGAAAGTAACTGCAGTGAGCTACAGTAGAGCCTTGTTCATTTGAACATTAAAAATACATTCATAGGGTACATCAGATGCTAAACTGTCCTGTCTATAATAAAATACCTTTTGTCTTGTGCAACAAAAAAGAAAGCATTAAACACAACCAGTAGAGATCGGAGCTTAAAGCCAGTGGTCAGAATATTGTAGCCTAATCAGCAGTACATGCACCGTCTGGTTTATAGTTTGCCGATGAGCACTGCGGTTTGACCAAGACAGAGTGCAGTTGATGGGGTTGAACAATTTGCACGACTGGCAGAAAAACCATAATCAATCCGGGGACTATAGATAAGGGCCCTAAAACCAGCCAAGCACAGCGTTTTCTCTTATCGCAATTACACCTTGCCCTCCTGCCTCAGGTACAGCCAATTAAGCTTGGAGAGGATGCAGCAGCAGACACTTCACATCGAGGAGGCCTATCAGACGACTCCAAACGCACCCCATCACTGCAGAGGGGGCCGAGAGGAGCTTGTTAAGCACAGGAAGACACAGGGAGGGAGCTCCACTATGTGCTGTTGTGCACTGCAGGTGTGTTTCTTCCATAGGCACATGTATGAAGACAGGAATTGAATGGCGTGAATGATGTATGCCGTGGTGAGTGATGAGCAGTCTACTGGACGGCTGCCTGCTGGCTGCGTTTCATCAAGGGACCAAGGGCACACAGACCTTGCACTACCACTGCGTCCTCTCACTCTCTCACCTGCTTTTTAATCTATTCATTGCATCCCTCCTCTTTTTCTGCCTTTCATTGTGGAACATCATTCACATTATGTGACTACTTAGCCGTACCCAAAAGGAAAGGAGGTGTGGGAGAATTTATGCGTATTTTTCAAATGTGAGAGCGGTTAAGAAAGGCAGAGATGAGGTCAAAATCAAGGATGACACTCAGGATGAATACAAATCTTTGCCTTTTGTGACTTCTTATTCCCTGCTCTTCGTTCAAGCCTAACTAGATAGAAAAAAAAGAAAATCTCATACTGTCACTAGCTTGGCAATGAAAAATTGATCACACAAGCTTCTCTGTGCTGCGGATCATCTGCTCCTCCACCAGTGAATGGGGGTTAACCAGATACACAAAAATAAACCTCAAAGTGCTTGATCTGAACCACAACTTTACACTTCTCTTCCCTCTCGCCACTTTCAGCTTTCAAAGACCTGACGCACAGCGTGTGGTGTTTTGTCTACGCCCTGTGATGCCACCACACCAATTTAGCTCTACAATTTCACCCCATAGCATCATCCTTCATGAAGCAAAGAGCGAGTTCAGCAGGATCACTACTCGTCTGAGTGCCGTACTGAAACTGCGATGAGACTATAAGCACACAAAGCAGTGTTATAGGAGAAGACGAGTGGCTGACACAGGTGCTCTCACGCTGCTTACAGGGCAAACCAGATGTCTGGCCCGGGCACACACACATGCAAAACAAGCCTAGGATATAAACAATATTGCCAGTATTGCAGATGGACTATCTCTTTAAACCTGTTTGATGAAGTGATTAAAGTGCCCCTCCAAGCACAGGAAGCCATTAATAACAGAACGACAGAGGAAAGCCACTCAAATTAAAATGAGAAGATTCTCAGTGGGAGAATCCATCTACTCTCTATTGAGACTACATAGAGATGCCACTAGAGCTGGAATGAGACAAAGTGAAAAAGATACCACTTATATGTATTGAATACTATTGGAGTCAAAAGGAGGTAAATTGACTAAGTAGGTCGAGGCAAAAATGCATGCAGGGAAAATACGCTATATTCAAATTCTGATTGGCCACATGGGTCTGTGGATGCTGCTATCATAATTGCCTCCGTTTGATGTTTTTCTCCCCGTTTCAACTTTGGGCGTGACAGGCAATGTGATGGAGAGGAAAATAGCTTCCTGGTGATGCAAATGATGTTAGCGGCTCGGCGCTCCCCCACTGGAAAATGGTTCCTTCCACATCAATGCCAACAGCCAATCCGCTGTTGCCAGTCCACGCACAGATGGCTCTAAATCAAGGGAGTGTGCAGCGACGGAGGTACTTACCATGTTCACTGGACAGGGTGGTATCTGTCACCATGAGAGGGAGGGAGAAAGAGAAAAGGGGCAAGGGGAGAGGAGAGAGAGGACGATGATTAGAACATAATAGGCTCCAGTAAATGTAACATTACAAAGTCACCGGTAAACAAGAGAGCAAAACAGATCAATTTCTGAGGATTAATGAAAAGTCACAGGCAATAGCCGGACAGTGACATACAGTACACAGAACGCAGGGCTGCTATTGGAGAAAATTTGCTGTCACAACTGTGTAGTCGCTCACATTTGTCTCTGTCTATTATCGAAGGCAGCACCATTTAACCAGAATACAGTTTGTTTTCTCTCTTATACTTCTTGTCATTGCCTCAAGCAGCGGGATTCATCATTATCTTCAAACGCTTTTTGTGATGTCTATATTCCACTTGTGCTCACTCAAGAGAATTGCGGGATGTTGCATACGCATATTTCACACACTTATGTACATCGTCGTGGGCGGTAGTTATTAAGACCTTGGCCCCACAGCTGGGCGACAGAGAGCGGAGCGGCAGCCGTGGAGGCTTTTGTCGTCTCTCTCCTGGTTGCTTGCCCTTCTCGTGTCCTCCAGCAGTTGCCGAGTCAGATTTGATCAGAAGCAATCTCCCTGCCTCATTTTTGCATTTTCTGCTTACATTTTTATCTAGAAAGCCTTAAAGCTGACTGAGACTTAGAGAATTTAAGTTTCCGTATCATACTTTATTATGAATCCCAGCATCCCAGTAATGAAAAAGAATATATATAAAAGTGTTAAAGGGATAGTTTAGACTGCTTGAAGTGGGGTTGTATGAGGTACTTATCCTTAGTCAGTGTATTACCTACACTAGATGGCGGTCAGTACGCCCCCATTTTAGAAATGCTCACAGGAGTACAGACACGGAAGCAAAGCAATGTACTGCTGTGGACCGAGACAGCAGCAAAAACACCTATTTTAGCTACCTAACAAGTTTAAGTGTTCTCTGTATTTAGAATATGTTCACCCTTGCCGTCAGACAGCCTTTTCCGACGGGGAACTGAAGACGTTATATCCATTTATGCTTTCTTCTAAGCCACCAAACTCCATTGACAAAAACAGTGATTTTACCTCGCAGAACCCAGGAGTTGCTGGTCTACCGCTGCCTTGATCGGTTAGTTAGTTTGTGTTATTGTGTGACTTTGGTCAATCTGAACTAACCAAAGCCACAAAATAACACGAAGAAACTTTATGAATAGTTTCTCACACACCAGCTGGAGCTGTGCTAAACAAGATTTTCCTCGCCTGTCTTAGTTAGATGCACTATTCTTTGTGCCAGTTTTGTGTTTGCAATCATGAAATATGTACAACTTGAAAAGTGGCTTTAACTGTTTATGCCTGCTTTCAACATATGGACTAAAACACATTATTCACCTTGGTATTTATAAATGAACAATCATTTGCAATATCTGTTGTCAGATTGGGTTGGACTACAGCACAATTATCAGAGCCTGGTGTAAGGTCCTATAAGTGTAAGAGCCTGGTGTAAGGTCCTAGAAGTGTAAGAGCCTGGTGTAAGGTCCTATAAGTGTGAGAGCCTGGTGTAAGGTCCTAGAAGTGTAAGAGCCTGGTGTAAGGTCCTAGAAGTGTAAGAGCCTGGTGTAAGGTCCTAGAAGTGTGAGAGCCTGGTGTAAGGTCCTAGAAGTGTAAGAGCCTGGTGTAACGTCCTATAAGTGTAAGAGCCTGGTGTAACGTCCTAGAAGTGTAAGAGCCTGGTGTAAGGTCCTATAAGTGTAAGAGCCTGGTGTAACGTCCTAGAAGTGTAAGAGCCTGGTGTAAGGTCCTAGAAGTGTAAGAGCCTGGTGTAAGGTCCTAGAAGTGTAAGAGCCTGGTGTAAGGTCCTAGAAGTGTAAGAGCCTGGTGTAACGTCCTAGAAGTGTAAGAGCCTGGTGTAACGTCCTAGAAGTGTAAGAGCCTGGTGTAAGGTCCTAGAAGTGTAAGAGCCTGGTGTAACGTCCTAGAAGTGTAAGAGCCTGGTGTAAGGTCCTAGAAGTGTAAGAGCCTGGTGTAACGTCCTAGAAGTGTAAGAGCCTGGTGTAAGGTCCTAGAAGTGTAAGAGCCTGGTGTAACGTCCTAGAAGTGTAAGAGCCTGGTGTAAGGTCCTAGAAGTGTAAGAGCCTGGTGTAAGGTCCTAGAAGTGTAAGAGCCTGGTGTAACGTCCTAGAAGTGTAAGAACCTGATGTAAGGTCCTAGAAGTGTAAGAGCCTGTAAGCTTGTTCAGCTGCATTTACTGGAGGCTGATCTGCATTGGAGTCTGTGTAATTCCTACAATTTGAACATAAAATGCATAACCTGTTTGAAAAGATTTTGCACTGATTTCTTTCTTCAATCACTCCTTATTTTTCAGTATGTATAATTGATTTAATCGGTTTTCTTTGCAAACGTGGAGGCTTGATGACAGCTTTTGGCCTATTTGAATAGTTGCTATGATCACAAATGCCAATAACTTGTGTTTTTTTCCCCACTCATGTCTCGCTGTGAATCCATTCAAGTTAATCTTAAATTCTCTGCAACTTTTTGACTTGTTTACAAAAAGCAAACACATCACTATCTAAATGAGAGTTTTGCTTGTAGACAGTATCTCCATTCCGCTTCTCAATGTATAAAGGCACCCCAGTCTATCCCAACAGAACTTCGCCCCGCACATGTTCAATTATTCATCTCCCTCTGTCAAGAATTCAGCCTTGCTAGCACTTGCCAGTATCCCCCACAACTTGGCAGGCAGGCTCATATTTGGCATATGGTGCAGAGCAGCGCTGCTTTTCCTTCTCTCTTCAGTTGGCCTGCTAGTACTCCCGAGGAGCGCGCACACACACACAAACTAATGATGCACCTTGTCTGTCAGTTTTGTAACTGGGCATTCGTCCACAACCTCTTTGCAACAGGTTTCAAGGTTTTCAACAATAGCACTGTACATGCTGTAACAGCCAAATCAGCCACAGTCCGCAACTTACAATTAGGGATGCACAATGTATTGTTTTCTTTATCGCCATCACAATGTCAACTGGCACGATAAACACATCACAGAAGACTGCAATATTGTACTAAGGGATTTTTTTAAAGGTCAAAAATGAAACTATCATTATTTTTCATTTATCAGTGCCTTTTATGTTCAGTTCAATGTTCAGTTTGTTCAATAAAAGAATGTCCTTTTAATTTTTTTATTCAAGATGCAATTTTTCTAAATATTGTAGCAGTATACTGAATGCAACAAAAAGGCAGAACTAATTACACTTTGAGATCTGTTTATTGATCGCAGGTAATATCGTTATCCGATCGTTTAACAACGTTATCACATATTTTCCTCATATTGTCCAGCCCTACTCACAAGATGTGTGATTTGGTATTAGGGAAACAATTGCCGCCGATGTGAATATTAGTATGTATTCCACTAAAGGCCCTGCACACCTACAGGTGTTTTTCTTTTACTCTGGCTCATTAGAAAAGCACAGGTGTAAACAATACAATTAACGATGGCTCAATTCCATTTAGCTGCTTTAGTTTTGGGGTCCTGGTCTTGTGCATGTAGTCACACTGTCATGGCTTGATGTGAGCCGTCGTTCATCAGTAGCACTCGTGCTGTTCCTGCTATAACAAGTCAAAATGTCTGCTGTGAAAAAGGCCTATTGACAGAAATGTACGTGGATCATACCTGTCAACATTGGAATTTCAAAATAATGGAATTGTTTTGCCGGACTCCGTCCATATTTTAACAGCTCTCAACCACCAATGTAAACGTAAACACATAAGGGACAGGTATATACATTCAGGAAATACATGTTTATTTAAAGTATGTACCGTAATTTCCGGACTATAAGCCGCGACTTTTTCCCCATTTTTCGACCCTGCGGCTTATATAACGGTGCGGCTTATCTATGGATTTTTACAGCTAACGGCCACTAGGGGAATTCCTAAATCTATGGATTTTACAGGTTACAGTCCACCGGATGCCGGGAAAGAGCGCGCAAAAGTAGCGAGTGGTACGAGAGACAGACGGACATTACGAGAGCGAGACAGTTTGTGAGACACCCTCATTATGGAAAAAAAAACGTAGAAATACATATATATTTATTTCGAGGAGTCTTATTTTGTTAAATATGCTTTTATGTTGATACTCCTGAAGCCGGCACTTTCTGGGGGTTCGCGCCACTTTCTGGGGGACGGTTAGAAGGAAACGCTGAAGAGAGGGGTGCATGTCCAAAAACCCCGACTGTGGAGTTACCGTATGATGATGACTTTCTTGTGTTTCTTCTGTTTCAACGGTAATTTATGGACAAATTAAGGAAAACACCAACGGTCAGAGACAATAAATGCTGATTGAACAGGCAGAAGTTCTCCATCGTTATTTCCTGGTTCTACACAACACAACGCATCGTGGTGTCAGCTACAGACCGGCTACATACACATCAGTCAATTTAGCGTCTGCGGCTTATAGTCAGGTGCGGTTTATAGTCCAGTGCGGCTTATATATGTACAAATTAGTCAATTTAGCGTCTGCGGCTTATAGTCAGGTACGGCTTATAGTCCGAAAATTACGGTATTACTTGTACAGACATGTTTATAAGATGTATGTATTTTATTTGATGAGTTATTATCATTAATTTATTTGATGATTGATGAGTTGTGTGGCTTTTGTTTCCCCCGACGAGGACTTCCTTGCGATGGTAGAGTCGGGAAACATGTCCGCTACATTGCGACTGAAATCATCGCAGAAGCTGAAGGCTACATTATTTTCAGCGCAAAGCATCGACATCTTTCCCTCAGCTTTGGTCACTTGGTCTGCCTCCGACACAGTTCTTGTCACACATGAAGTCATTGACAGTGTATGTTTTCTGCCTCGTGCTTGGACGATTTTTCTTGCTGGCGAACATCGCTTATTCCGTCGTGTGCGATGCTAACATCTGATTGGCACACTTTACAAAAAGCACGGGTTTGCCCGACTCTGCTTTTAATAAATAAGGGAAGGTCTCCTCCCATTTGGTACTTGCATAAAGTTTGAACTTGTTTGGCAGGTACAACTGCGTCTCCATCTATCTCCCGTTAACTGTGACTCTCATCCATATGTTGTCGTCTTCTTCTGTGTTATTGTTCTTGTTTTCTTCTTCTGTGTGTTTACTGGCGGATAACGTTTTTCAGCTAAAGTTAAACATAATACTGCCACCTGCTCTACCGGAGGCCTCTTTACACTTTTTTTAATTAGGCCTATTTTTTTTTTAAAGGTTAAAAATACAGGATAATTACGGGAAAATATTTAAACGGGAGAAAAACGGGATGGAAGTAAAAATACGGGATAATCCCGGGAAAAACGGGAGGGTTGGCAGATATGATTTATTGTGTGTAAGATCTCAATGATATACTTTTAACTTGTGGATGGACCTGTTAGCATGTTAGCATGGTTGACTGACTTCTGTCAGCGGCTACACCATCTTCAGCGATCATAACCACAATGATACGAGGTTATTACCTCTGCCAAGGAGGTCATGTTTTCAGTTTGTTTTGCTTTTTTGTCTGTCAAAAGGATTACGGGACGGTTACTGCCACAATTTTCATGAAACTTGTTTGAAGGGTGTAGCATGGGCCATCGAGGAACCTATTACATTTTGGAGCAGCTCTGAATCACTGTGGCGGATACACACATTATTTTTCACTTCTGGAAACATCCTTTGTTGAGGTCTCATTATTGTAAATCAGTTTAAGCAATCACTTGAGAATACGTTTGTAAAAATACTTACAGAAACACAGTACTCGGCTAAAAACAAAAAGATTAATACGAAGTGTGCTAACTGACTGCTCAGTTGTATTCATTGGGACGACCACCTCTGACTCCACTTGTACTTATATACTGGTGGATCACAAGTATGCTTTACCACAGAGTGTTAAGTGATCCGATGTTGACTGCAGACACTCATAGTCATGTTCAAGATCTAAAATGATAGCTTGCTAGTGCAGTCCCTGGAGACAGAAATAAATAAAACCAGCTAAAGCTTGCATATTATTCACCATCCATTGATGGAAGAATACATCATCACATACATGCTCTGTTGCAGCAGCATAATCTGATACATGGAGCATTTAGTGTTGTATTGTAGATCATATAGACATGCCACCACAGTTTTAATCTTCTGATCCTCACTAATTTATCAGGAAATGTGCACTAAAACTACAACTAAAATAAGATATAGGGACAGATAAAGAAATATCATGCAAACCCTTTAAAATACTTTTATTCAGTTTTCTTTTTATATTTAAAGAATAGTAAATCAGCAATGGTGATAAACAGGTACGTGGCGTGTCACATGGATGACCTCGTGCTGCTTGTGCCATCTTTGCTCTCCAATGAACACATTTCAGACAACAGCCTGCATGATTGTCTGAACCACACTATTAGTTTTTATTTTAAATGTATCCAACTCACTTGACCCGGGCTCTTTATGAAGCTGCTGTGAAAATAGTCAAAGCAAGTGATGATACAGACTCCCACATACAGTATTACAAACTCATCCAAAAGGTCACAGCTCCCTATTTACTCTATCGATGACATGAAGAAAACTTTTTTAGATCCCATAAAGCACCAGATTACATCCACATTGTCTATTCGATAACCTTCCTCTCTGCACTTGGCCACAGAAAGCGTACGGCCATCCAGTCTTTCTGATTGTGTTTATACAGTAAAAAGGCTTTAATTTGTGCACATATGATGTAATGAAAATACTGAAACAATGCTTTAATTACATACTCTCATACATACTCTAGATTTATTTATTTTTAATTAGCTGCGAGTAGGGTGGTCAATTGTATGACAATTAATTGTCATACAAATAATTGCGATTAACTACTAATCGTTTTTTTCTGTTCATTTTACGCCCCACAGCGGTGCAATGTAATTGTCGGCAAAAAAGTGTTACAAATCTTCAAATAGTTTGCTGAAACGATGTTTCACCTCTCGCTCTGCTGCACATAGATTTATCTATAGCTTGTTCTAAAGCTGTTGCATAAATCAAACTTATGTAATAAAAATGTGGTTCAACACTGCAGCATTTATTCAAACTGAGACTAAATGAAAACGGGCACTTTACACTTACAACCACATGACAACTTTACTTTTACTTTTCTCTCTGCTCCGATTGTCAACACATGTCTGCTCTGAGCGCACTCACTCTCTCTCTCTCTCTGTCTCTCTCTCTCTCTCTCTCTCTCTCTCTCTCTCTCTCGCTCGACCCCACACAAATACGCTCATAGAAACGATCCGCGCTACTCTCATAACACCACATTTCCATCCAAATATTTGTATGTGAATGATCTAATTAGAAAAGCTGGATGTCAGCGACAACTGCAGCAAAACCTTCCCCATAGTCTCTTTAAATCCAGAAAGCTGTTATCGGCACCTCTCTGTCATCATCTTGCTTAGGAAGGCAACAAATATGTTCTCATATGAACAGCTCTTTGTCTCTTTTTTTCTCAACACTTTATTGTGTGAAATAATTGCGACAGGCCTCTGTGAGTATAAAGACAAACACGTGCTGAAAGGCAGTTAAAATGTTCACAACATCCGAGCAACGTGTTGAATCACACACACGCACACACACTGCCACCTGCCATGTGAGGGAGTGCCGATTGACATGAGCACGTCTGTTTGCATGCAGATGCGTCCTTATGCCAAATCTTCTTGTTGCCCTTGTGATGACTAATAACCGGAGAGCATTTTCAGCTAATAAATAATACATTTAAGAGTCTAATCAAATTGAACAAATGAGTATGTCTAGAAAACTATTAATCAGAGAGCAAACGTGTATTTACAAATATAACACTGGCACAAACAATCAATTATTCATAAAGTGAATGCTGGGTAAGTGGGCTTCTTCCCGGGTGAGATGCTGCCATAATTGGAGTGGGACTACAGGAGTGCCGGCTGGTTAGTGTGTATAAGTCTGGATGTGTGGGTGCATGTGTGCCCAAGTGTGTCTGTGTGCTCTCTCCCTCTCTCTCTCTCTCTCTCACACACACACACACACACACACACACACACACACACACACACACACACACACACACACACACACAGACACACAGACACACTCACACACACAGAGACACACACACACACACACATACACAGACACACACACACACACACACACACACACACACACACACACACACACACACACACACACACACACACACACAACCACTTCTCCCCATGCACCAAACTTCCCCCAAACACGACAAGAGCAGGCAGAGTCGGCTCATTACTGCCTAATGAGTTGTCTGATTAGTGCCGAATATAAAAGCCTTATTGTCAAGCGCTGTATGTTTATTTTGATTAATTATTGTACTAAAGTGACTGAATGAAAGCACAATGACATGGAGCATTAACGTTTTGTGGTAATAGGGCCCTTGTGGCCCTTGTGGAGCGAGTGATCATATATTCAACCCTCAATGCAACACATAAAAGCATGGCCACTGAAAAGCGCTACAGTTGTTACATGTGTTATTACATTACAGGTCATTTAGCAGACGCTCTTATCCAGAGCGACTTACAGTGAACTAACTACAGGGACAGTCTCCCTGGAGCAACTCGGGGTTAAGTGCTTTGCTCAGGGGCACAATGGTGGCAGCGCTGGTATTGAACTCACAACCACTAGGCCATCACCTCCCAATGTAAAAATGTAAAAATCTTTAAACTACTACTAGCTGGTAAACATTTAGGATTTAGCTGCTAAAGAACTGGAGATTTCTCTCAGGTTTTGGTGGAGAGAAAAAGTAAATATTGGACTTACATTCATCCATTTTTCCATTCCATCTTCAGCAGGTGATAATACTTCAGTATTTACAGTTTGGTTCTCTGCTCACAAGTGGCCATAAATATTAATCAATGCAGGTTTAACTACAATAGAAAAGTTAGGTTTTATTGGCAAAGTGTATAAACGTTTAGATTGTTATTGAGCCAAAGACCAAATGCAGATAAAAAAGGGATGAATGCTAAAATGTTATCACAGATTCTATGACTGTGAATAAGGATAATTTTAAGTCCTATAATTTGCCTCTTTGGCTCTCTGCAGCCCTCCTGTCCGTGAGCAGAATGCTATTGGTATCCTCATAGAGGGGGCTGTATTGTCTGTTACTCTGTACACACTTAAAATCAGAGGTAATGGTGCACTTCAGGAGACTGCTGTTACACACACCCAACAGCCAATACAATGTAATCACTAAAGACCCCTTTTCTTCTGATATAAGCATTGCTTACGTGCACTGCACTCAAAACGACCAGGCTGCACTGGATGTTGTGATAACTTGGTGCAGTGGTTTTACTTTTTTTTGTCCCAAGGCAGCACCCTTACGAAAATGAAATTTCCAAGGCAATCTATTTTTTTTTCCTCAATATATTGATGTATGCAACCTTATTAATTTATAATATACTGTATTAAAATGTATATGAGGCTATATTGCATCTCAAATAGACAATTCACAATAAAAATGACTTAAAGTCATATTTTATCAAAACCAAATCAGTTTTCTTAATTACAATCACAAGGCTAAACGAAGTGTTTTATGTGTCAGAATTGGGTGGTTTTACACTAGAGCTTAAAGTTTTTAAAAGGGGCTTTTCATAAAATTAGTATTTAATGATTTAATATCATTTATGATGTAAATAAATGGGCTATTAATTGTAATATAATATTAATATATTTGTTTTTGGTTACTTAAATAGGAATGGCCAATTAATGACTATTGTATGTATTTAGGTGATTAGTTGTTATAATAGTATCTGTTAACATTTTGTTTTAAACAATGTTTAACATTTGTTATTCAAATTTGTACCTTATGAATTAGTCGAAAATGGCAATTAATGGATACAATTCCACGGCACAGCAGGCCTGGTCCCAAGACACACCAGTGTGGCAAACACTGACTTAGTAAACACAACTTTGTGAATTCAGGTGTATTGTCCTCACGCCTTTGTTACAGACAAGCAGCAGATCTGGGTGTTATTTCACCCTGGAAAGGCACGTAACACTGTGTCGCACTCAGTCACACATCACTCACAAATCACACGTCTAAACAGATCTATTCCGTATAGTCTACAAGAAAAAGCTCCAAACAGCTTGAGAGTTTAATTCAGCTACCTCAAGAGATGTTAACTTCTAAATGTTCTCTCTCAGAGAGCCTGTTGCTCATCCACTAATTTCCCCAGCTGGGTGCGAGTTAAGACAAGAAGCAAGAGTTTCTCAAGCAAATGTATCAATCCTGCCAATAACAATTTCAACAATCAAATAGAATATATCCAAATACGCAGGGGCTGGTTAGCTGCATATCTGACTCTCTCTCTCTAGGGTTGGAAAATATGATCCTGAGACATACAAATTACTTAACATGGTCAGCGTTGGGCTTGTTATTTAAAAAGAATCCTTTGTTTTTAAATTTCACTTTCAAGAATTGTCAATTGTTTTAGCTCTTGTGGTCGAAGGAACAAGAGACAGTAATTCAATAACTCAATAAAATCAACAGAGGGAATACTAACAAGATGAGAAAGTGATTCTGTCTTTATTCATCTGGAAAGACAAAATAGAGGATGAGGGCAGAATACAGTTGTTTTTCTTAGAGTCTATTATGTAGAGGTAAGCGGTGCGTAAATGAAAGCAGAACTTTTTTTTTTTTCTTTTTCCGGTGGAACCTATAATCATATGTATGACTAATGTGTTACATTAGATTTTACTCAGAAAAGTAATAACATAGTGAGAATGGTAAAAATGACCCTCTCATAGCCTGGTGAAAATGTTCCACCTAATTTCTTTTCACAATGTCAGTCACGACATCATCATCATCATCATCATCACGGCGTCAAACAATAACTGCCTTAAAATCCTTTGTTAACAGCCTCAAAAGCCGAATGAGTCCTGTTGTGCAAAGTACTTGCATTAATGTATGCTGTATGCTGTTACCCTAAATATAAAATGGTTCCGGCTTGTTCCGAGCTATTTGTACTTCCTCTCAGCGAACATTAAAGCACTTTCCCTGGAGGCTAAACACATTTAATGGGGTGACTCAACCTTAATGTTAATGCGCTGTAGGTAGCAGCCGATTAATTGTTGTAGCCTGGTAGGCTGGTTTCATTTCAGCATGTAAACATCTTATGTGTAAAGGACGTTTGTGGGTGCACGTTGGAATGTATTCATATTCTCGGCACCCGTGTTTGTCCAGTCAAAGCCAGCTAATTCCACCTCTGCCTTATGATTAAATCAAAAATGAATATGCATGCACAACGCTCACTCATAAACACCCAGCCACCATGAATCACTATGTGCAATGCACAGAATATCCTTTGAACGCAGCCTCCCGACATGCAGAGACAGACACGGAGGCAAAAAAAAAAAGGCAGAGGTGGGAGGGGTGTTCCTGCTGTGATGAACTGGTGCTGACACAGCCAGATGTTTAGTTAAAATGCAGAGCCCCAATGTGGGATTGAGGGAGGAGTTGACTTGCGCTTCGGGGGCTTTAGGCAGCCAAGAGCTCCTCTGTAGCCGCCTCGTATCTCTGTAGGCAGAGGTGCGTGTGCTTTATCTCATGTAATTTGCATTTGGCTGAGTGTGCGCGTTCGTGTGCGCATTCACCTTGCAATTCAGAGTAAATGAAAGAACAATCAATTGCATGTGTGTGCGCATGCCTCCATGTCTGCGCGTGTGTAGAGTGGTAAATTGAACATATGTCTGAACCAAGGTCTCCTGTCGCAGTTTCCTCTCTGTGGACTGTGTCAGAGCTGGAGGGCGATGCACTGCACAAGCAGAGCTCACACACACTCTCTCACACACACTCTCTCACACACACACACACACACACGCACACAGACACACACACACTGCTGACTCAATGCTTCCACTAGCATGCATGAGTCTGACGCTGATGTTTGGTGGAGAGCAATATCCCAATGTGGGAGCTTCTGCAAATAAAATGAAGTAAGAGGCGGCGTTGAAGAAGCAATCAGCAACTTGTTGTGGATGAGATCCCATTACCAACCGAAGGTATCCCATCATCATCATCATCATCATCATCATCATCATCACCATCACCACCACCATCATCATCTTCATTAGCATCATCTGTCATCGTGTTCCTGCTGGCTCATTTGGGCATGCTGCAGTGAGCCATGATGGAGTCAGTCACAAGCATTGGACTGTTGTGAACTAAATGTGGTGTTCTTAAATAACATGTACTTGAAGCTGCAGAGGCGAGAAGGTGGTGGGTGATGGGATAACACACGCATTCTCACTTTCTTTCTCCATCTTGTTTCCTCTGGCTCCACTCTCTGTCCTCTTCTATGGAAACTAATCTCATTTCTCAGTAGCTTGAATTAAATAAATGTCTGTCATTAGGACCAGTGAAGGATGGCGGAGGGCCTGGGGAGATCAGGAGACGGGTAGGCTGGGGAGGACAGAAGGTGCTTAGTTAGACCCCCAAAGGCTGGTGGGGAGATGATGACGGTGGGAAGATGATGACGGTGAAAGAATGTAAGAAGATTTGGTGCAAAAAAACAAGCAGAAATAGCAGCTAAACAGTTGTGATGAGAGAAGAGGAGACTGCACCTCTGCAGCAGCCGGGCAGTCTCTCTCCATTTGTGCTGTGTTAGGTTATCACCCTCTCCACCACCCCACCCCATCCCAGCTCCCTGCAACCCCATCTAACCATTGAGACAACAAAGAGCACCGCAGACTCCTCACCAAGCAACCAACCCGCCTCAGCTATCTGGTTTCTATTGACAACCAGCTTACAGGTACTGTGAAGTATTTCATATCCACCTGGGACTCATCCTCGCAGTCATATCTGTCCAACATGTGACTATTAGGAGGCAGCTAAAGGCTGCCATCAATCCCTTAGGTGTCTATTTGATGATATCCACATGGGAATACTTCACTTCTAGTCTTTGCTAACCTCCCGCGCTATTTTAACAATCTCCCTTGGGTCTGTTAGGGGCCTATTATGTGCCTGCTGGAGGAGCTGTGTGATACATTATGAGATGCATGTCGACATGTAGACATTGCTCCGTCAGTGTTCACATAGTGTGTTCTAAAGCAGGTTGTTTGGCTTTGATTTCCAAGGAAAGTTGGCCAAAAAAGGCCACAGGGCCATCTAACTGACCCTGCGTGCTAATTGGCTTCCAGGTGCCATGAAAAGAAGTTGACAGACAGGGTGACGCACTACAACTGGTTGTTAAGCTGGTACAGTCAGATGGGAAAGGACTGGTAAGAGTATTTTGACAGGTGGAGGCACATAAACGGCTGTCATCAAGCCTTTTTCTTCACATTGACCTCTCCAAGCCTCTAAAATGTCAATGTAATTTATGTTGTATTCATGGAACTAAATACTAGGTTTTATAGTAAGGAACATCTAGAATGGATTAAACTAAGACTCCATTATTTTATTTGTATATCTACACTAACTATTTTAAAGATTACAAGACACCTTTATGAACAGACATTTCAAAATGCCACAGTAATTCATGAAATAATGACTGTGTGTCCAAATAATGATTGAAAAAGGGTTATTTAGGACCAACCTGTTGTCATTCTCAACCCATTCAAATAAAACAACTTGGTTAGGTTCAGTAAAAGATTGTGGTTTTGGTTAAAATAAGTATGTTTGTCACGTAATGTAACCTTACAATACCTCAACGTTGAGTATTCGGACACAAACAGGAGTCTCCTGGGTTTGTTGGACTTGGTATTTGCGCCCTGGGAATGAAACCGGGGTGTCAGGACTGGTTATCACTTGATTATGTAGCAGTGTACTGCTGTTCTCAAAAAGATCTGACCAACGCATGAAACCAACAGAAATACAGCTTTAATTTGGTTTTTGTACCAATGGGTTTGAAGTGGCTCAACATCGATTTCTGTTATTGTCTTCACTCAACCATCTTTGGTTGTAGTTCAAGGAAAATGGCAAACCTGCGAGAGTGGGTCACATAAGAGGTGAGGGAGCTCAGGTCTGGGCACTGAGACAGTGAGAAGGTCAAACGGAGCACTTAGATATGTGAAGGCACTAAGTGGACAGAGAAAACACTTCAAACCTCTCTTGTGAGGGACTCAGGTACCACTTAGGGGCACTTTGTGTGGGCTGCCCAGCCCAAATGTTTCGTGTGTGTGTGTGTGTGTGTGTGTGTGTGTGTGTGTGTGTGTGTGTGTGTGTGTGTGTGTGTGTGTGTGTGTATGTGTGTGTGTGTGTGTGTGTGTGTGTGTGTGTGCGTGTGTATGCATGCGTGTGTGTGCATGAGTGCATGGAAGGCTTTATAGCTCACGTTAGGGTACTACATTGTTTAGAAGAAGGAGCACTCAACACCCAATTTTAAGAACATATATTAACATATGCCACTCTAATAAAATATAACTAATGCACACTATGATACACAAATGCACTCCTGTTGTTTTATGGCTTTTTTTCACATCCTCCACTGCCTTGAATTGTCAAAAATCTTTCATTAATTTTTTTTAAATATATATATAAAAAAGAAAAATACATTACAAGTTCCATGTTTCATCTATTTTGTATTTAATAATCCTTTACATTTCCTGATATTTCAGGTGTTTGCTGAGGTATTGTTTCAATATTGGTATGGAGATGTTGAACAGGTATCTTAATGTCACAATCTTGGTATCGTGACAACACTAAATGCTTCGAAACATAACGTTATGCAACATATTTGTTGGTGTGTCTATAGTTGTATTATGTGATCATTTGAGTAAATGTCAAATGCATTTTTACTCTGTATCAACAAACTGCTCTTAAAACATTATTTGTATATTAATGTGTGAGAAGGTTGTCATGACTCCCTGAGGGGCTGTTACTTCTGATATGGAGGAAGCATTGGAGCAGCACCTACTGGAGATACAGTAACGAGCCTCAGCACTAATCATTGCTACAATGTGAACAGAGCTTCAGCTCAGAGAGGATGTTCAGTCCCAGAGGGATTTATGAAGTGCGGGATACATACACTCAGGGAATACTTTCTCCGTGTTCATTTATCAACAATAAAAAAGCAATAAGCCTTCATCCAGTGAAGGTAATGTAATGCATGTACATTTTATACCGTATAAAGATCAATTTTCTGTTAGTATGTATTTCTATGGGAGGAGCTTAGGTGGAGGCAGAATAATTATCAGAAAATGTTAGCTAACTCTGGCTAGCAGGTCTGTAGTACTTGAAGCCATTTATCTGAAGTCTTGGACCTTTCTTGGACTCGGATGTGACAGGTAACACAAATGTGTAAGAATTATGAGCCAGTAATCTACTGCTGCATTTGCTATTTACACCTTTATTACAACTAGTGTGTTATCTACTTTTTCGCCTGCATTAACCAAAATGAGCTGTTATCAAGGCTGTGTGTGAACGGTCACGCAGGAGCGCAGAGGGTTAGCATTGGAAACACACTATTGCCAACTATGGTTTTGAACAGGACTTGACTGGCTTCGCCAGTTATGTGGCTCGCTTAAGTCTCGGATCAGTTTGTCATCTCAAATGTATGCAATAGGATGTCAAGCTGAAGCCAGCAAAATGAAATCACCGTGATGTAATCATGGCGTTGGCAGTAAAAGGGTATATTGTCTATTATATTAATTACCGGATTTGCAATTCAGACCATGGCAACTAGGCTAAAGGTTTGGCAAATGGTCTGGTTGCTTTTTACGCCGAGACCTATCATCAGATTAGGTTAATGTTTATTTTACATTGCA
Organism: Cottoperca gobio; assembly: GCF_900634415.1. Taxonomy (NCBI): domain Eukaryota; kingdom Metazoa; phylum Chordata; class Actinopteri; order Perciformes; family Bovichtidae; genus Cottoperca; species Cottoperca gobio. The sequence continues at coordinate 7,382,457 of NC_041359.1, read as the reverse complement.
TATCTGGTGTGAAACCTTAAAGCTACCATGTGGATTATTCTTGTAAACAAACACACTTATGATTACATTCAGCGCTCCTTTCCTTTTCCAATTCTAAATTACTTCTATTCTTTAATCTTCCTCTCTCCCTTTGCTCTCAGTGTATCAGTTATGTTCCATATGCGCCGTATTTGCATTTTTACGAGATGACAATTGACTTAAACAACAAACACAATAAGAGTACAATGTAATTATGCCCTCTACTAAAGCCCACATAGGGAGCAGATGGTTGCCTTCATATGTCATGCTGTCATCCGTCTGTGTAACCTCAGTGAGAAGAGCTTTTCAATAAAGAACACCCTCTGTGGAGCAAATATAACTGCGCTGTATGATGGGTGGCGGGGAAGCCGTAAAATTACATCATCTTCCCAATTCAGTCTTGTATATTACCTATAAAGTACAATCTGATCTATTCCAATGCAGCTGCAGAACCTGGCTCAATATGGTGCCATTTGGAGAAATACAGTTGTCATCATGTGGCTCTGGAGTGACACTTAGATACAGATATAAAAGTCCTACTTTTTATTTGATACACATCTTTATTTGATGCACACCATGCAGCACTGGTGTGCCATTGTTCTGCTCATCAGAGGATTAGTTGGAAAAATCTAACTTTTACTTCCTTTTCTGTATTCAGGAGAGACAACAAAGATAGAAACCACCCAAGCGAATAAGAAGAGGAGTTCAACTGCTCCCTTTTCTATTTACTTCGGCTGTTCTACATTTCAGAAAACACTGAGTAGACTGCAGCGTAGCGGCACTGCGGAATAATGTGCAGCTTCTTCAGTAGCTACAAGTATCAAATCTCTTATTTATTCTTTTAAGTTTGAACTTTGATCATCTGACTTAGTGTGTCTGGGAATGAATTACCAGTTGTGCAAGGTCATGTATTTTCTTTAGATTGCCGGATAGCTGTACACAAGCATTTATGCGTCAACACAGGACAAACTAAGGCAGACAAACAACAGCTCCAGCCCATCTAATAACAGTGGGGCTTATCAGCCGCCTCTGCCTCCTCTAATTTTCATCAGTTTTGACAAGCCCATTAAATGAATCTGGGACCAAAAATAAACATGTTTTTGCTGAGCTGAAGTGACAGGCAGTGATCACACCTCCCAATGTTGGAGAGAGAGATACGAAGGCTTTTAATTAAAAACGTGGCCCCCGTGCACAACAGCCCGGACATGATAAACAGGACTTTCGCCTAAAGCACACAAACTTGTGCGAGGAGAGTTGGACAAAGTGTGATCAAAGACGCAGCACATTACTGGTGTTGATGATCATTAACACAGATGCTCATATATTCTAAGATTCATAGTGAGTGTTGGTAGAAGGATTACGGAGCACTACTTCCTCTAATCCTGATCTAATAGTAATGAGTTTTATTATCCTTATTCTTGAGTATATTAGTTGCGTGGTTACACGGACTGAATGCATGATGAAAGGAGGATGACTTTTCTATTATGTTGCATTTACGCTGCTCAGTTGTTCCGCATCCCACGCTCATCAACAAATATGTAAAGCAGAACTCTATCTTTTCGGGCCACAGTTCGTAACGTGTCAAATCTCCAGCCTTAAAGTATGCTCTCTTAAAGGGGCCATGTGGGAAACAAATGCTTTAAATCCAAATGAAATAGAGGAACAGGAGAAGAGCCCGAAGAATCCTCAGTGGACAGTTCAAGACAATAAGGCTTCAGCGAAGGCGATGTCAGCACTCAGGGCCATTCACGGTCAACACCGATTTTCCTCAGGAGGACATCTTTATCGGCGGGCATTGTCATCCAGTGGAGAAACACAACGAGCCCCCCCCACACGTACCAGCAGTACAAAAAGCAGTCTCCATGACAACAGCAGTCTCCAAACTTCCAAGTCATTTTTGTCATAGAGGCTGACATAAGGTGAGCTCTCATTTCTTTTTCCCCCCATCTTTCGACTTTTCTGCCTCCCGTTGAGTTGTCTTTTTCCATTACTGCCCCTATCGTTGTCCTCCAGCCTCGTCTCATTTTCCTTTCTTTGAAAGCCATTTATTTCTCAAAACTGCCCCCCTGGGTAAATATAAGAAACATAAGTGACGAAATAGAGGCTCTAAGTGACAAGTTAAGTTTCTCCTTTCCCAAATGGCGAGAAGCAGGTTCATGACTTCAGATTTTTCCTCTGCATTACTGAGTGTAATAAATACAATGGTTGGTATGCAAATATTTCTTCTGCACTGTGCTGGACCTGCTCTGGACTCTGCATCCCTGAGATGTTTTGGAGAGGTCTATAAGATCATTTCTTTTCATCTGTTTGCCAGGGGTGCCTCCTACTCGTTGAAAATGTGTAAAAGAAACATAATACCTGGAAAGTAAAAAGTGTGTGTGCGAAAAGATATGAAGAAGAAGAAAAGGAAGGAGGGGGGAGGGTTCAAGATGGGAGTTGAAGGTCCTTGGGCAAATATTCCTTTATTTTTTCTCTATCCTTATTTGCCCTGCTCTGAGTAAATGTCAGACTGCGCTGGGAGCTGGCAGGAACAGCTTATTATAAAAATCTGAACCTGAAGCATCTTGCCCCCTCGATTCCAAAATGCATGAAAAGTAAAAATGGAGAATAAACTCAAGTCAGATTTACATGCTGCAAGTCTTTGCCATGACAGTCTATATGACCATGAGCAGGGCAGAGGCTGTTGCCCGGTACAAAACCTGCAATTACAGCAGGCACTTGTGTCTTGTACGATGACATGAATCATTACCACTGCAGCATGAAAGAACATAATCTGGCCCGCTCCCAGCTATTCCCCTATGGGGACTGATTTGTGATCACGTCTGAAGATAGACTGTGCATTCAATCAACAATGCAGCTTTAGGCTTTTCCGGCCACCCTGCTGAAAGGCTTGAGGGATACAAGAGATCAATAGAGATAAATTAATTACTACGCTGCCAAATGATGTGTGGCCAGAGTTACTATAGAAACACAAAACTACATGGCAGGCCACAAAAATGATATTGAAGCTGATATCTGCACTGCTACAAACGGGGTCCAAGGGAGGTCCTGGAGTCGACCGTGTGACTTGCCATGATCATTTGCTGCACCAAGAGGAGCAGCTGGTTGCAGGAGAAACAAAGTGAAGTGTTTCAGCAGAAACGCTTAGATATTGAAGCAAATGGAGCACAAAAATAATGCCAGCTTGCCAGGGAGGTTTGTGTCTCATTAATGTGAGTGCAAATTCATGATATGAAAGCAATTAAGAGAAGACTTAAGCAAGAGGAAAACAGTGGAGGAAAGGGCAGATATGATGAGCTGCTGTGACAATTATCGCCAAAGTCCACTCCCCCTTGGCTTGTTCCGCTGCAAGGGGCCGGGCTGCAAACGCACTTCCTCCTGACACACTCATCTATAAAGAGTAGCAGTGTGCCTGCTGCCCTGCCTGCCTGGGGGCTACATTTGCTACAACACTATAATATCATACAGCCAACCAATGAATTTCTAAAGAGCACAATGAAGGGAATGAACCCCTGCCGCTGACATCGCCCTGGCACTTGCCTCCCTTCCTGCTACTTACACAAGCAATATTCCAAGTTGTTGTTTAGCTTCCATCAAATGTTCCATTAAAAGTGGCATTTCATCTAAATCAAGCCCTTGGGGTGGGAACCAAGACAAAAACCAAAGGGAGGTGAGAGATGGGGGGAATTCTCACGTACAGTTACGTACACGCAAGCCCGTGTGCACGCTTCCAGCTCCTAACTGACTCCATAATAATGGGGAGGGCCATTATTTGTAGCCATCAGAGCAACATCAAAGTAATTACATGTGTCTCTGCATTCAGTGTGGTTATTAAAGCAAACAGCAGTCATTTATCTGAGATGTGTAAACATCAAAGCTTTCTCTCCCTCTCTGTCTTCTCTTGTGCTGCCGGCAACACACCGCTGAAATGAAAATTCACAATTATAAAAAAGCAAGGTGTGTATGTGTGTGCATAGACTGTAATGTGTGCAGGCGAGGGGTGGGGACACTGGGTGACTTCAGTGGGGCTCACAAGACATGCGAAATTGGCTCCATTCTGCACTGACTGCATATGAATCATTGTTCCCTTATCACATTGCCAGTGGAGCGAGAGACTGAGAGAGACACCAAAGAGGAGAGGAAATGAGTGAACAAATGGAGGGAGGGGAATAGAATGAGTAACAGCTCTTGACCAAACACTCCTCTTTTAGGAGGATTGAGTGTGGAAAATATTTGTCCCCCTCAGGCATGCAGTCGCAGAGCTCGCTGGGACTTATCGAGGTCCAGGCTCTTTTAACAGTTGAGAACACGCCGAACTCCCCCGGAGGCCTCACCACATTTCACACCAGAAATGAAAAAAGCTAAGACATAATATCAATACTGTACAGAGAGCCACACACTTCAAAAAAAGTGAAAAGCAGTGTTGCCTTGAAGCGCAGCAGCTGCATGTAAGTGCCGGATCCTTCTATTACCTCTGAACTGAACTGAAGAACTGACGGAGCAGTTAGGAAGAGTGGCCGACATACTCTTCTTCAGATAAAAACGTAGGGAGTCATTAAAGTCATCTCAGCACGCATTTTACAAGAGACAGCAAAACCACTTGTGCAGGTCGCCAATCTATCACAGATAGACTTCCACATTTACACTCACATTCACACATACGGACAATGTGAGGTCCCACATTTTCCAAATAAGACATTTTAGGGAAACTCACGTTGACACAAGCAGAGCATATAAACAGTTCATGTATGGGCTCTTGGGAGCAGCTGAGCAAGCTGCAATCACAACACTGACATAAACAGTGAACAGTGAACGCTTGCGTATTTACACATCCATGAGACACAGATTCATTTGGGTTTCTGGTAATCTAAAAAACCAAATACCAAAATATTTTGCATAGGAATGCAGAATCTGTTTGTAAAGATTATGTTTCTGGCTATCTGACGAATGGGATTCCCATATTCACTTTACCTACATCCGAGAAAATGATCTGTCTTTACAGTAGCTGCTAAATGCTTCACCATGTTCACCAGCTAGCTAACTGTGTCTGCTGTTTGGTGCAGAGCAGGTAGCGAGCATAGCCTTTTTTTGGCTCTGATATATCTAATGGGACTGGAAGCAGGGTTGTCATTTTACATTGTTAATATATAAACAATGATTATTGCAGCTTTAAAGTGAGTCAGACTTTATTGTTGTGTCAACCTGAGCTGTCCAGCACGAGCACAATAAAATCAATCGTGATAAAACACAGCTCACGATGTTTCTACTCAACATATAAAATGGATCATATACTTTATATGAGTGAATCAATGTGTTGTACATCATTGCTGTGACAGTACGGTAGGTGACAGCATGGTTTCGTTCTCAGTAAACTCGATCACTACGTCTTTGTAAAGTAACACAAAGTTTGGTTTACGTCATCAGCCCTCAAGTCACCTGTGCGTCTTTGAAACTATAGAGACTGTGTTTAGAACCAGTGAGGCGTTTATTTACACATCTGCCATGACCTTTACCTTCTACCTTAATGAGATTTTCATCGATTCACTTTCCTTGAGAAGATAAATCAATCGGAAACTCTATCAAAAACACCCCTGAATGCATCAACGGTTATGTCTCAGACAAGTCAATTGCTGGTATAATGAAACATAAAACAGCCAGGTTATTATGTGTGTGTGTGTGTGTGTGTGTGTGTGTGTGTGTGTGTGTGTGTGTGTGTGTGTGTGTGTGTGTGTGTGTGTGTGTGTGTGTCTGAGTTCTGCCCGGAGAGTATGTGTGTTAGAGAGGAAGGCTGAACTCTTCACCCGCTGTGGACCAATTAACCTAATCTTCACATGGTTCATTACAGATTGGGTGGAGGAGGATCAATAGTAGTTCATGTTCATTTTGTTTATTCATTTCAACATTTATCACAAGTAAGTCTGGAAGAACTTCATGGAGAGAAAAGAAGGAACTGAGAAAATAGTTGGAAGAGAAAGAAAAAAGAGGAAAACAGGCTCATTGTAACTAATTAAACACCAAGGTAAGGCGAAAGAAAGGTGAATCTTATTTTGTAAGGGATATCTAGCAGCACAAAAAAAGTGAGAAAGAAATGGAGTTTCAGAGTGAAGAAGCTCTCTAATGCCCCTTTATTAATTAAAGGATGTGTCAGCATATGTGCAGACGACTGCGGCTATAAAATAAAATGCCCTTCATCACTTATTCCACCTCCCACCAGAGCAGATGTATACTTTTTCTCTTCATTTAATATGTTCCACAGTACATTGAACCAGTAGTATGCAGTGAAGTGCTTGTATGTATGTGAAGTATGTTGAAATGCATCCACACGGAAGTCCTGGTGTAACATAGTATCCAACTGTGTGTGAGGGATTGTCTGATTAGACAAACAAAGGAATATTTTGGAAGGCAAACGAGTGGGAGCTCGACAATTAGGTGTTTCAATTCCACTGATTGGGAATGACAGGGGCAACACACTGTGTTGAACCTCACACACTCACACACACACACATTCGCACACAGCAGAGCACACTTTGCTTCATTTACTGCAATCCCAAATTGGATCTGATAAGCAATTAATGGTGTAATTGGCCGTTGGAGAGGTTGTCTTCTCCCTGGAGTCTCGCTGGTTCCACTGGGCGGTCGAGTGGAGAGGGAAGGATGTGTTACTGATACTGCTGGGTCAATAAAAGCAAAGAAAAAAAACTCTTTAACTTGTAAGCAAGCAGAGAAGAATGATGACAATGGAAGAGTTGATTACTTAAATGTATCACTATGAAGTAAATGCTGATTGCACAATGTAATGGCTATAGAATAATGACATCATCGGAGCTTAGATTGGTTCCCTGAAAGCTTCCCTTTCACTTTGCAATTCTGTCTGATACCAGGAAGTGTGTCAGCATTGCGCAACCAAAATAGTAAGAGGATAGCGCTTTTGATTTCCCCGGTAAACAATCGGTCCCCAGTTACCCTAGTAGAGGAAATGACGGACGATTGAACAACCAAAGTACATGTGGAAAACATTTTAATATGTCCAGTTTGAAAATGTATTCCAATAGTCCAAACACAGGAAACTAGACTAATATAAATTCCATATTGCCTTTAAAATTCACCGGGTTTGTAGCAAGATGAAAAACAAATCAGACAAAAAACAGGAAAAGGAATCATCTTGTATAGTTATGTTCGTTTGAGACGATAATGGAGCTCTATGGCACAGACAGTAAGCTTTGACTTTACAGACATCACTTGTTATTTGGACACATTCATTGTTGGTTTAGTTCTCTTAATGACAAGTGTTGAACATATGAAGCTTTTATCCTTTAAGACTGAAAATGGTTCAGCAAAAACAAAACACAAATACGACGATGGTGTATTTAGAATGTGTTTCCTCCAAATGTTCTCCGTTAACAATATCAATAATTAAAGCCAAGTGTTTTTTCACTGTCCAGAGCTGTCAGTCACAAAAGTCTTTCAGAAATATGGCAATAATCAAATCAGCTCTCTGCCTCCTGTGTCATGGCCGAAATACAAGAGCTGGTGATTGATGAAAGGCGAGCCCCAACATGCCCAGCAGCACTGGGCCATACATTCATCTTGAGGCATTCTTAATGGAATTGACCTTGTAATAACCCCACCCCCTCTTTCCCATTTTGTTTTATTACTTCTGCCCCCACCTCCTTTAATCCAACAGATAAACTGTCTTTGAGAAGAGGAAAAAACTAAACAAATGACTAAAACCACAGATGTTGCCCCCTGCTGCAGCCGCACTGTGTTTCAATGAGTCAGCAGAATTATAAATGCACAGTTCATTATTAAACTATCCAGAGTCCCAGGCGCTGTTCCAACCAGGAGCAATATTTTCTTCTCTGCAAGGCGGAGCCATCAGGTTCTCACATGCTTCTTTTCCAAATATCTTGCACACACAAACTTGGACATGTATGATGCTCACATAATATGATGTTTGGAACCAATATTAAGGGCGCTTTTGTGAAATACATATTTAAATGGAAGATAGTTTTTGTTAGTGTGTGTTTGTACAAGTTTCAGTTGTTACTCTCACATAAATCATACAGTATTACAGAAACATGCGATGACTGATGAAAAAGCACTGCACACAGTACTGGTCTGTGTGCTGAAGGTTATTCTTATCTCTGCCTGACGCGTGTGTAATATGTTCAGATTTTCCTGGTGGCTCCTGATTGGTTGACACGACACAACGAAAATAACTGGATCTGGGGCAGAACATTTTAGGCTGGATAATGTCGGTAAACGTTGGCTTGAGTGGGTTGACACAATTTTAGCCTGGTTTGTCATAGAATGTGTGGACGATTTTCAATTTATTTTCAATATTCATATTATTTTCTGGCTAAAAATGACATGTTTAACACTTCGACACTGCAGTAGCTGTGGGGCTAGAAGTCTGGTTAACCACCAGAGGTGTGCCCGCTGACAGTATGATAATAACATCCAAAGCACAAGAGTCACTGTCGGTGGTTTCTGTGACATGAGAAATACTAATGTTTAAAAATACCAAAATACACAGAGCTACCGAGTGGAATGCGATGCCACTGGTAAATAGTACATAGAGAGTAAACAGGTTATTATTGGTTGTGCTTTGGTCTGTGTGGGTGATATTTCAGATGACTCCATGAGCCTGTGTCCTATTGTCTATTGCTAACAAAACCTTTGGCACAACAAATTGATCTGAGAGCTACTCATCCTGCTCAATCCAATACCCAGATATGTGGAACGCTCTCCTGACTAAACTGCATGCTGGCGATGACTCTTGACTTCCCTTAGCTGTAACAGAGAGAATGGCCACACTGCATTAAGTATATGCTTTTCTGTTTCACATTTTCTGGAGGTGCTGTCCTCAGAAACAGCAACATGATGCATACTTGATGTGCAGAACAAATTTCCTAGCCCGCAGCATGTCAACCGTATCCCCCAGGAGAAAAGAGGAGAGGGAACGCTACAGTCTGGACTGGCACACTGAGAGAAGAAACAAGGGAGCAAGATATATATAAGAGATAAAGAGAGAGGGGGAGGGAGAGAGAGAGAGAGAGAGAGAGAGAGAGAGAGTGTAGCGCTGCTTTCCAGCGGAGATATTTGACCACGTTGCTTTGATGTCCTCTATACAGACTTTTCTTTCCTGCTGCATGTTTTCTGTAAGCTGAAACACCCACAGGTGTGCTGTCTGCATGTAAACCATACACACTAGGAAATCTTCAAAGCTCAGCTGAATTTGCCTTTCACATCACAAAATGTAACAAAATATGTCTCCCCAGGAGAGCGTCTGTGAGCTTGTATTACACTAGGAGCAACAGCAGAGAGGATGTTGAGCTGAGGAGTGGTAGAATACATTTCAAAATGTGATTTTTAACGGATGAATATTCGGCTGTTTTGTGTTGTTACAAATCCTTCATATCCACGGCTGGTGAGTGACCGGAGCTGGAAATGCACACCAACAAGATTCCAGGAGTAAAATCGCAATTTTGTTTGGGGATATTGTTGCCCTGAATATGACCTGTTAGGCAGCCCTCAGCTATACGATTCTAACTTTTAGGGCAACGAGTTGCAGAGTTCTGCCCACCTTTAACACTGTTAGCAAGAACACTGATTGACTTGTTGGTTTTCTGCTGCTGCCCTTTTCCTCTTACCTGAGTCGATCAGATTGTCTCCTTTGATATTCTCTGTGCTCTTAATATTTTATTACTGCCTCCAAGGAGGTTGTGTTTGGTGCGGTTTGTCTGTCTGTCTGTCTGTCTGTCTGTCTGTCTGTCTGTCTGTCTGTCAGCAGGATTATGGAAACACTGCTGGCCCGATTTCAATGAAACTTGGTGGAAGTGTGTAGCATGGGCCAAGGAAAAACCAGAATCACAGAGCGGATACACGCATTATTTTTCACTTATGGAAACAGCCTTGGCGGAGGTCTACGTTCTCACATTGCCCTTATAGTTCTAAATAATGTTTGTCTTACACTTAATTTACACTGACCTATTAAATAGACAATATGAGGATCTGTAGGAGACATCATCATTTAATCAACCATCAGATCTACTAACAAGATGCCAGCTTTTAAGATGAGATTGGTTCTGATTTAAGTACGACTTTTTTTGATGCACTTAATGGAATGATGTTGTTCACCAACTCAGCGTGCTCCCCATCATTTCGGATTTTCTAGATAGTATTCAGGGAAATTGACAGGAAGGATTCGAAGAAGATTCAAAGCAATGATGTCATGAGTACACAGCCAGCACTTAATCCCTCTGAGCAACCAGGTCCCTTTCTTCCACCTCTCTGATAATAACTACATTTGAGGTAGGAATGCTGATGAGGTATCCCACTGTGGAGAATCTAAGGATGAGCCCGCCACGGACTCCACCTGCTTACATGGCACTGATGCCCAGTTTCCCTTCTTTTATCCTACATGTTCCCTTCTCTCTCTGTTCTTCTCCCTTTTAAGTCCTATCATAGATTTGCAGAAGCCTCACACTTTTCCTTGCATTCCTCTTCTGCTTATCTTTTTTTCAACATCTCTGTCTGCCCGTCTCTTACCCTGCCCCTCTGCCTCTTCTTTTATTTCTCTCTCTGCATCCCCTTCTCTCTCTCTCCTCCTTTTCCTTGTTTACCAGCTCCTCCCTCATACCAGACATGTGAGCCAACAATCAATGCCATTTCATTCCGGTGAGGGAACAAATGGAATTCCAGCAGAGAGAGTGGCAGCAGGCGGCGAACAAAGGCTTTTCTGTGATGCCTTTCCCCTCACTCTGCAGCAGAGACCCCAGCCGGCACCAGGTCCCTATCACCTCCTCACACGTACATCTATAACGGTCTATTGCACATGGAGGTACACCGTGACATTTACAGAATGTGGAGCTGTACATGCTAGTAAACTGGAGAAGAACTGACGTGGTGGATTAAGATTGCGTTGTCCATAGTTCTCTGCAACTGGTTGTATATTTACATCACTATTTCTCTATGGCAACGTAATTAGATGGTAAAGAAATATTCACATATGAACAATTACTGTAAGGGCCATTTGGCTACAATCAACTATTAATAAAAGCAACTGTGATTCACTCTCTTGCTAAAAAGTGAGACGTTTTGTAATACCTATCACAATCAGCGCTAAACTCAATGACAAATACAATGGGTTTCCTGTGGCTGCTTCAAATAACAACCATGTTGACTTTCACCAGTTTTGTTATGTGAAGCAGCGGCAGTAGGAAAAGTTGGGTTTGCAATAACAGTAACTTATTTCCGCTATGACTCGGTGTAAAGAGAGTGAACAGTCAAAGTGAGGCTATTCTCAAAGAGATAAACGTATTACATGAATGCACCATTTTCCTGTTAATCCCACATTTGTAAGTAGGCAATCTGAATCGGCACAACAATGGTGGAATCCGCCACTAACAATAAACCTAATATGTAGAGATAAGAGGGGATTCATTACATGAAAGCTATAACGTTAAGGACTGAAAGGATACGGAAAGTTCAGTCTTGAACTTCATCAGCAATTCCATGAGGTTTCAACAGACTCTATCTGCTGATGAAGTTCATGTGATATGACTAAACTTTGAACTTCCACTTTACATTTGTTGTTTTAACTAATAGAAACTTAAACAATGTGAAAAACGTGATGCTACTGGCATTTGTGCATAGCCATATGGTCATGTCAAGCCTTTAGAGTTCTAGGGGAAATTAAAAAGAAAATAGGGATGATAAGACCAGTGATGTCCTGTAGCAATTGATTAGCTGTTAGTTTGAATAGCCCTACTCTAGCGATTGCAACAGCACCAAATCTCTGAGTTTGTATTATCTGTGTGACTTTAATGTTCTGTGCATATGTAAAGCAACATCAACTGCCTTGCCTATGAACTGTTCTCTGTGAATAAACCTGCCTCTCCTTATCGTGGTTATGCCTAACTTTATTATTTTGAAGAATAGATTACTGCAATTGTGAAGAAATACACCACAGGAGACTGATCTTCTCTCTCCAACAGCAATGAGCACTTACCTGTAAACATCACATGTTGTGGCAATAGGAAAACGTAAACAGGAAGTTGCATTGATATACTTGTATAATGTAACTTTTAGTTCCGAGTCTGATGAATCAGAATCATAACTACCGCTGCTTTTCCCAGAAACTGTAACTACTGTGATTCCTTGGAGAACATGTATGCTCACTGGAACTATATTTAAAGATAATTGAAAATGTTAACAACACGGCAAAAATATGATTTCTGCAGTGCAGGGATTTGGTATCGACTGCCCCTTGTGCTTCTGTCCACCTCGAGCGGCTGCCTGACAATGGAGGATCAGAATGGATAAAATGACTGTTAATAACTGCCTCCCTGACTAAAAGCTCTAAGATGTGTTTCATTAAAACCATACCGAGATGTGACTCCCAGAAATAGCACTAAGTCGAAGCAGGAGAGGACATAACATACCTGACGGAAACAGCATTCTTACAGCTCTCAGTGTGATCACAAGAAATGATGAGAAAATAGAGTCAATCTTCTGCAACACCTTTAAATTTTCTGTCAAATAATATGTTCTTTCAAACTTCCACGGTGGGTTAATTATTCTATTTAAATAGAACGTACAACATTAAAAGAAAACTTCACACCTAGAAATACATAAATACAGATAGGTCCCATAACAACCCATAAGACCCATTATTGGTAAAGGTTAGCAGAAATGTAGTGTCATGCTTGAAACAACATACAATGAAAGTTGGCAGGAGACGGGACGCAAGCCATGATCTCCAATGTCAAGGTTAGACAGTCCTTTGTACCCGATAATGAAAATAATCTTTAGTTCCAGTCGTAATTAACATGACCGCAAGAGATTGGTTGGAAAATATAAACAAAGGTTATTTTAGGCATTTAAAGAAAAAATGCTGTCGTGATTTTTTATTTATAATTTATTTTAATAATCTTTGATGAGACCTAAGGTCGGATATTTGCAGCCAAATCAATTTTTCCAATAGAATTATTACGATTGCTGGTTCACTTTGCTCCATGATGATTTCCTGCTTAGAGTTTGCATTGCTAACCAGTCACAACATGTGTTGACCAAGCCCGAACGAGTATTGCAACTTCCACATCACTTGACACACACTGGCCCAAAAAGCATTTTTTCCTTGCACAAAAAGGTAAGACAGCCGTGCTTCAGAATCCACTTGTATTTACACACCTCTGCTCCATAAAAGATTTATGTTTAACAGTTAAAACAGGTCGGTGGTACAAAGTATCTTTTGAATGAGCTTTGTGAACTTATTGTCCCGTTAGCGACTAAGTTAAGAACTTGCTAACTATCAGTTAGCTAAAGCTTTTTCTCGCTCTTCAATAATTATTTTATTGATTGAAATGATGGCAAGCACAAAATGCCAAGGGGCAGTAAACGGCAAAGTGCAGAGAATATAGAAGTTTGCTAGGGAGCTCATGTTTCCCCTACTAGCTAGCATGTAGCGGTTAGCTTGCCAGCTACAGTACTTCACCAACTCAACCGATGAGTAGTCTCTACATTACCCAGCTTCTAGCATCCTCTATTTCACAAAGACATACAGGTGGATTTTCTCTGTGCCTTTGCCTGATGCGAACAGGTCTTTAGTCATATTGTAAAACCATCCAAAACAGGAAATGACTTAACATGAAAGAAAACCCATCATGTTGCTTTTCAAATCGACAGTGATCCATGAATACCACGGACAGTCCACACCCCCCTCGCATCACCCGAGCTTCTACTACTGCACCTCACTATCTGCCAGCTGCATGGGGCTCCCTCGGGCATAGCCCTGCCTGGATGTCTGGCCAGCTGTGGCCATCTCTCAGCTAAAGAGAAAAAGTGGTGGAAAGATGAGGAAAACAGGCAGAGGGAGAAAGGAGTGTAAGAGAGAGTAAGAGAGAGACTGACCAGCTGTGAGAAGCTAGTTCCCTCTCTTGTAACACTGCACAATCTATCGCGAGTAAACCCATAAAATAAGCGGGAAGCAATAAGAGGTTGGACACACCTGAACCCGATATGTGCTCAAACACTCACATAAAACATACACAACATAGGAGAGTGCCATGTGATACAACAATTGAACAATTCCAAGATGCCCGATTCGGCTGAATAAGCACAGTGAGCACAGCGGTACTGGGTGGAATTATTAATGAATGCACTGACATTTCTTTTAATCGCCATGCCCTGTTAGATGCTGCCGAGCACCGTGGGAGGTGTGAGAGAGTGAGAGAGTGATAGAGAGAAAGAAGTGGTAACAGATAATGAAAAACATAATGCATCAGCATACGGTGGATTGTGCAAAGGATGGCAGAAAAAAGTCAGTGATCCCCGAGGGGAAATTCAGCCCAATGCTAGAGCAGCCCAGGAGGTCCAGCTAACATTAACACACATTACACGCTAGGCCAGACTTACAGCAGGACACCCATCACATGCTGTTAGCATCTTTGATCCTTTTATTCTGTTCATTTGAATTCATAATCAGCTGGACTGTAAGGTTTAGGACTAGCTCTATGTCAACATAAAGCTGGTTATTTAGATTTATGCAACTGCATGCGTATGAATACATTCAAGCTCAAAGAGATGTAAATCGCCATAGGCTGCAACGCTGCAGGTTAGGCACATTTTCATGTCCTTGCTGCCTTCTTCTAGCGGTTCATATGACAGCATCCCGGAGATCTCATTAATAAAAGCTTTTAGTTGCATATGCTTCAAATATTTGCATAACATATTACAATGGATGTGGATTAATCCGCCTCTTGATTTAAATTAGTCACATTTAGGGATTCAATTAAATCACCATCACTTTGCAAGTTGCATTAAGTGCAATCAACAAGGGGAATGGAAAATTATGTTTCCTTTAACAAAATTTGCATATTACATTGGCACTGGTAATGTATTCAGCTCCTTGGCAAAGAATGTGCTTACTCGCCTCCAACTGCTAGAGACAGCTGAGGAAACTGAGCCTCACTCTTCACCCTTTGTATTTCTACTTTTTCTTGAGAATACATTATCCAAACACATACATTTTGCAGTAATTTCTCAGACGGTACAGTAGAATTACGATTCTGTTTGTAAATTGCAACATATCCAATAATTATGACATACATAAGCAAATGGTACCACGTCGTGTCTGATGCATTCATGGTGTGATGGTGAGATGTAGCTGTGCACTTTACCACATTCACAAATAAACAAGTGTGCACTTAAAAACATCTCTGACTCATGTGTAAGTGATAGGGCAATGTGTCATGCCTTTGAAAGCTCTGGCACGTTTTCCATAAACTTTTTAATACGCAGTAATGGTGGCAGGCAAGCAAAAAGGTTGTCATGTCTCTGTCACAACCAATTAAAATTTTCATTCCTTGAGTGCGCAGAACTTTGCATCACCAATCACCACCGCCACACCTGTGCTTCTGATTCGCCTCTAAGCCGCACAGTCAGTTAAACTGCACCCATTATTATACTAAAAAGCTCTCCCTGTCAACCGGAGTCCACTAACATCACCATCCACAAAGCCTGCTACTCACTATACTCCATAGACTCCCCAGCTGACATTAAAGCAGATGGATTTTCTCTCAATCCGCTTAAGACATCAGACGCTGAGTGACTTTGTTCCATTTTTTTAAGAAGCATTTTAATACTGCTGCTTTCATGTCTGAGTGCCTCCCCACTGTTACAGATATTGAGTCGGTAGACTGCTGCATGACAGGCAGTCTGACATTGTCAAATGAGAGCAATGAAGTGCTTCTAAGCCCCACCTACTTACTGATAGTCCTAAAATGATATCTGTAATGGGTTTCTATACATCTGGGAGGTTGTATGTATAGTATAGATGTAGAAGAACTCAATCTAATGAGGCGTTTTTATGTATTAATAATTTTAAGTGGCAATAGACAAGTTTTTACTTTCATTATAAGGTAAATGTTGATTGCACAATGTAACTGGGGGAAGTTGGTTCAATTAACTGTTTCCACTTTAAGGATTGAGAATCAAAGATTTTTTTCTTGGAAAAAAGCAGAACTTAATTTTTTCCACTAAATGTCTCAAGAAAATGAATACAAACTTATAAAACAGAACTTGGTTTTTCTTCTTTACTACTCCATTAATCATCGCACAACCCCTCAGAAGTCGGGACCCCCTAATCTAGACGACCCCCGACCACATCCAGGTGCAGTAACCTGCTCACTTGGATGCTTTTCAAAATCCAATATTTGAATGAGGTTTGTGTTCACCCGAGGGAACCATTCTGTATGTTAACTATGCTAGAAAGTTAATGGAAAAAAAAATCTCCTCAAGCAGTTTGTGGTGGTATTGAAATTCACAAAAGGCTCCTCTTCACTCCTCAAACCTTATCTGTCCAGACAAAGGGGACTTTCTCTTCTCTTCCAGAACTTGAATTTCTTCCAACCTTATTCCAACACAGAGACAAGCGAATCCAAAACTTGTCACATTCTGACTTTTTTTTTTCAAAACAAGTCGGGGAGAGAAGGAGAGGAGATATGGGAGGCCAGAGACGAAGCAGTTTGTCTGAACTGAATGTGTTTTCTGTGTTATCACTTTGAGTGGCTGAGTTCCTATGTTGGCCTGATAACACACTGACTCTCTCCTGCTTTTTCACTTTCTGCCAGAATAGCTGTCATTTTGTGTCAACACAGCTCAGCTTCAGAGTGAACAAAAGTCAGACACTGTCCACGCTGCATGGTCAGAGGTCGTGAATCCTTCTCTCTACTGTGCCATCTTCACTACAGAGGCCGTGGCCGTGAAGGTTATGACCACTGTGGAAAGTCAGTGTGACACCAGCATACTGTTTCTATCCTACGTGAAAACTGGATTTTTGGTTGTGTAGTTGCTTGCTTCATTGATAGAAATGAAATCCCCCTAAGGGAAGGAGCAAAGCATGTTTCATACGGGGACAGCTCCATTACTTTAATACATGGAGCATGGGCTTGAATCGCATAGAGAGTGATGAATAACCCTGTCATGCGACATTCATCACTCTGCATGACAGCTGCAAATTACATGCATGGCTTACCCAAATCTGACCTTTACAGGTAATCATAATTTCTCGATATAAAATAAAACTATAAGATATGAAAAAAGGAAATCAAAGACACAGGAAATGGTTAACTGTGCAGCTCCTCCTTGTAGCGAGAGCACAAGATAAAATGCAGGGAATAATGCAGAGATTAGAATAATCAATCAAATAGATTAGAACCAGTGACAACAGCGCAGGCAGCCGTATACCACATAGAGTCCGCAGTCAGTCCACAGGAAGTTTTGAGTGTTTTGGCTGTGATTGGCTACAGAAGGGGGTCTGCAGGAGAGCAGCAGCACCGCAGTCAGTCCTACATCGTAAATCATGCTCCCTGCTCTTTTGGATTCAAATCGAGCTCCTCTATTGGGCCTTGACTGGGTCCCAGGGCTTATTAGAGCCTCACGCTGAGAGAATAACCAAGCTTGCTATTCATCAGAAAGGCCTTAGAAAAAAAGCCAGGCCAGACCCATTTCATTTGGTTCATCCACTAAGGTGCATCCCCTCACACTATACACAAGCATCTTGAAAACAGTACACATTTGCAGCACGGCTTGAGACTGGAAAATCTTTGTATCGTCACATGAGAAGTCAAAGGTGTCATCGAGGTTACACATTCAGGCGTTTATTTCACACACGGTAAAACAGATGTAGCCTCACACTCTCAGTGCAAAATATTACAGCTATATTTCAGCTTCTTGTGTTAAGACCTAGAAAAAAGCGTAATCAATGAAGACAACAACAACATAAGCTGATTTTGTGGCGAACAATTACCAGGCTAATAACAGCAGGCAGGCCCAGGCAAGAAAATTTGTAGCGAGCAATTATTTCTCACACTGCACCTCCACACATTTGCCGTCAAGTGCAAGTAACAACAAAATATTGAGGCAGAAAAACTGTGAATAGCATGGACATTAAACCTCCACAAGGCACGACTTTAAAAAGTATGGTATTCAACAAAGCCGATCCTATTTGAACAGCTGCTCTTTTTCCAGATCAATACAAATACTAAACAAATCCAAAGGCCACATAAAGACACAGAGGGGGGCTCTTTAACTCGGGGCATTTCTTGAAAATGTCATTGGAGAGGCACATTAGCCTGTCCTGGCTGCTTGTGATAGCTTTACTCTTCTCAATGTGTCACTGGCAGCTCGGAGATTACGTTTTCAAACCACTGGGAGCATATCTATCATGTCACACAGCTATTTTACATCCGATTACCCTACTCCTCTGCTGCTTTTTTCGTAATTCATTATAATTTCCGACTGTGTGGTGGTGGATATTGGCTGATACATACATTAAGTCATAAAGCTCGATAGGGTTTGACGGTAACGTGGAAAATTGCAGGCTATTTATCAGCAGTGAAATCCAATAGCCTTAGATATCTGATGGCTTATCATGTAGATGCAGCAACTTGGCTTAACTCGGTGAAGGCCTTGTGGGCCGTACATAAACACTGGCAGCCTTACATCACTGTGGCTTCTGACTAAACCATGGTGCTCTGCAGAGAGTCTCAGCAACACTCAGCGAGGACGAAAGAAAAACACTCGTGTGAAAACAAAAGACATGAGGTTGGCCAGAAATGTCATAATGCCTATTCGCATGTGCTGACTCAATTATATTATTAAGACTCATTCCAACTGGGTGTGACTACGTCAGTCAGCAGTGTAACTACGTCAGTCAGCAGTGTGACTACGTCAGTCAGCAGTGTAACTACGTCAGTCAGCAGTGTGACTACGTCAGTCAGCAGTGTAATTACCAAGCGGCAACCTCTGGGTCTAAAAAGTGAAGCCAATGCTGAAGTGCCTTGTGCCTGCATTATTTCTAATGGCCAGCAGGGGCGACTCCACTGGTTGCAAAAATAATTCTCATTGTATAGAAGTCTATGAGAAAAACTTGTCAGTTGATTTATTATCTCAGTAAACATTTTCCTAATGACTGTTACGGCTGCCCGTTTCTATACATCTGGGAGGTTGTATGTATAGTATAGATGTAGAAGAACTCAATCTAGGTCTGTCTACCTATATGTCTCTCGACCTGTCTGCAATAATACAATCAGTTATATCAACTTTCCACCTTGTTGACCTCTATTCTATATTGCATTGTATTTATTGTCCAATACACATTAGAAATACCCAGGGGTGCTTATCACCACACAGCAGAGCACATCATATAGACCTGCCCTTATGATCAAATCCATTGATGACTAATCCTGACATGATTTTAACAAGTACACACTATCTGGTGAGATATTGTGCTCAATAGACCTGTTTCTCAAAGTGTGAGGGCTCATTGGTGCAGCTCACATTGATTTTTCCTGTCAATTTTTTCCCCCCTCATGCAGAGTTTCCTCCAGCCTAACCTGCACCGGCTGATAAACACAGGGCGTCAATGCAGACTGAGGTGTTGGGATTAGGCAGGGACATCCTTCAAAAAACGTATCCGTCTCGTTCACAGGGGAAGGGTCACTGAGAGCACCAGGGACGGCCGAGCTCGTCCTGAATGTGAGCCGAGGTGACAGGTGAAGAGTGGCAGGCGATAAACCCACCACAGGAAGGGCACCCATGCCGCTGTGTTGTCAGAGATAATGAGTTCAAAGGTAGGCCAAAGGTCAAACAAGAGACATGCTTGTACGTGGATGCAGTGCTAATCACAGTCACACACCAACATGTCACGGTACACAGGCTGGAAGCAGAGCAGCCAGAACTGTGCACATGAGCAACAGAAAAGGTTTCTTAAATAAATGCATGTAATCACATAAAGCGCACGGCCATGCACTTCATCCTAATAACATTTTAGCAGGCGTATTGCGTAAGCCACTTAAAACAACAGGTCAGCTTTCAGCACTAAGTTGATAACTTTCCACGTGTGATCGAAATGTGCAACACTTTGATGAAATGCTTTCTCACAAGTATACTGAAAGAACAATGTGTTCACGCAGCTAATATACAGCTAATAAACAGCTTTATACAGTTAGCAACATTGTTACGTGCATGTAATCATACCCCTTTATGGTTGAATAACTGATTGCAACATTTTTAATCACTCAACAAAATTTTAAGCAGGTGATAATAAGAGAAACGGAAATCAAATTGCACTATTATCATTATCTGTGTGAAAACAAAAACTCAGTGGCAAGACACATTCAACATTAAAACAGATACATCTACCGTTTCATTATATTTATATTTGAGATATGCCTGAGATTCTGCGCCTGCACCAGGCCGTGTGGTTGTGTTTGGCATAATGCAGAACTGCATGTCACGTGACACATGACATGTGCTGTAAAACAGTGAGTAGAATGTACTGAGCAACGTGCATTTGCAGTTATTACTCTTT
The DNA here is from genome assembly GCF_900634415.1 of Cottoperca gobio. Classification (NCBI taxonomy): domain Eukaryota; kingdom Metazoa; phylum Chordata; class Actinopteri; order Perciformes; family Bovichtidae; genus Cottoperca; species Cottoperca gobio. The sequence continues at coordinate 7,362,062 of NC_041359.1, read as the reverse complement.
TAGAACTATTTCATGTCTATGTCTAATATACATTTAAAAGGTGTGAAAAGCTGTTCTATGATATTATTTTCATGCCCTTCATGTGTGCAGGGAGTCAGCTGGCAAAGCTACACGGAAACTCTCATGCACATGCTCTATGGGCCCAAATGTGTGGACGCCTGAAGAAAATGTTTGACGCATTCATTGGGAGTGAATGGGAACACAGTATCCAGTTCTTTTTATGCAACTGTGGAGAATCCATCATGGACATCCGGACTATTAAACTGATTGGACTGAGCTGATGTAACTGACCTGTCCTTAAAGGCCACTCGACAGGGTGCCCTTAAATAACACTGCTGATACTGTATTTCTCCTATTCATAATGTATTCATCCCGCTCTTCACAGGAAAGTGCTCGTCTCTTTAGTCACCAAAATCGCGAAAGTTTGTTTGTTTGTGCCCCTAGTTCGCACCAGTACTTGCATCTACTTTCTGTTTTCAGTTTTTTAAGACAAGACACTTTTACCAACCCTGCTACTGTGGCCTGTTGCTGAAAGAGAGGTAAGTAGATTTCAAAACAAGCTTTTACAGACATCAATGCAGGGGTTTAATGCAGTATGCCAATCTGCTGGAGTTTTTCAATTAAAGTGCGTGGACGTGGTATAGGCAGTGGGGCTCGCAGGTTGACAGGCCAGTAATTATAGATGCTCCATTTGAGCTATCACTCGCAGGTAATGGCAGAGCTGTCACACTCCCAGCTCTGATGATACATACATTCATCAACACAACTGTCTGGACACTCTAACTGCACAGCATACACACAACTTTGCCACCATCACAATGCAGCTGAACTTTGGTTTGGCTTATTTATAGCTAATAGTTGAATTTGTATTCTACTGTTTCTGTATGTTGCAATTATGTTCAAACTTTTCACACTTTTCACACTTCAAACTGGTTTATTTGAAGACAGTGTTCACTTGTACGATTGCACCTATTTGAAGCTATTGTACTTCTTGCTGTTCAGAGTTGTATCTCCATGATTGTTTGCACTTTTTGTACGTCGCTTTGGACAAAAGCGTCAGCTAAATGAACTGTAATGTAATGTAATGTAACTATAACGTGCAGATGGGAAAAGTCCGCGCACAAAAAAAAAAAAGAAAGAGTAGTTTGAAGCTGTCTGAGACTCTGAATGTGACATAACATTTGCATGCGTGCCAAATATTTGATCACACATCTGGATACTGTGGTGTGCAGTAAGTGACAGGTGTCACTGTGCCTTCTCTCTATAAACTTGTTTTAGACAGATGTGCTACACTTTATCTAAAATGGTTAAAATTAACAACGCAGACCGTTAACACCCATCATACAAAGTGTCAGAAAACGATGGAAGCCAGATGTTTTGATTATACGGGAAATAAACAGGGCGCATGAATTATGATGATCATTTTACCATAGAGTGTGCTGGGCACTTATCATTCAAAAGGATAAAAAAATAAATAAACGTTTCCACAGTTGAAGTGGTCATAGCTTTTAGGGGGTTATTCAGACAATAGTTCACATGTTGGACTGGTAATTGAGCCTTTGTCTAGTAACTGGAACATAACAGAATAATGCATCCTCCACTGCAGTGCAGGAGCTCAAGCTGTGTGTTATGAATGGCACAATATGTTGAACTTGTGGTTTGATGAAAAAAAAAAGGTCCCAACAGTATTTTGGAAAGAACGCATCAATATAGCAAACATTTTTTTTCCCCCCCTCAGCAAAATGACTTGAGCGGGATGTGATGAATTCAGTCTAAGATGGATGTCGCCTCAGAGCGAAGACTCTCCTTCTCCGCTCTGTTTTGTTTTTCCCGAGCTACACAGACAATATTCTAGCACCACCACACTAATCTCTAACATAAAAATACAAGGAGGGAGGTGGGGTTTGACAAATGAAATATCTGCTAGACTCAGATGCTTGTCCCAGTGGAATCAGAGGCACTTTAAAGCATCAAAGACAAGAGGTGATTCTCCCAGCCGGGCAATTTGAGAACAATCAGTGCGAATTGTCGAGGTGCTCTTTCTAGCAAGACAGAGGCAATGGTACCATTGTTCATGTCAGCGGCACTAAACTTGGTACTATAGAGCTCTTAGGAGGGAAGGGAGGAGAGGAGGAAGTGGATGCATAGAGGTCTGAAATGGATAAAGGCGGAGGGGAACAGGTGGAGAGCGGAACAAGGTTGGATAATCCCAACAAAAAAACACCTTTTGTCTCCATATTAAAAAATTGACCACAGGAGGTTTCGGTCGATAGCCTCAATGATCTGCTCTGTTGCTCGTGTTCTCAGCTTGTCTCAACACTTCAGTTTCTACAGCGCCGCTGCTCGAGTAATCTATCACGATCAATCAAGGCACAAATAGCTATCTGACGTCACAGCGAAGCCAATAAGCTGTTCAGCCACTGTATAATATACAGAGGCTCTATAACACCAAATATAGTGTTTTATTACAACCAACGAGCAGTTCAGGGGCAAGTAGACCCTGAACTCATCACATAAGAGTAAGGAGAGGCCAAGGCCATAGGGAGTAGACAGAGAGGAAGCTTTCACTATCTCCCATTTCCTCATTTTGTACACTGACCAGGGCATTAGAACCTGTCAGACTGAGTTTAACTTGGGCAGGTATCCATTCACGCAGCACAGGATACTTAATTTCATCCATGAGTGAATGGGCACCGGCAGGAAAAAAACCCAACTAGCAGAGAGGGGAGAGAGGTTCAGAGCTGAGGGGATGGAGCTCTGTGTGAGTGTGAGTGTGTGTCTGCATATGAGTGTGTCGGTGTTTTTTTTTTGTTTCAGTCAAAAGAGAGCCTTGGGTTAAGGTTGGAGGTTAGTGTCTGGTGTTTGATTTTGATTCAGCTGTAGACCAGGGAGCTAAATAACCATATAAAGCCTCAGGCAGGCCTGTACACGTGACTGCATATATGTATATTACTGTATGTATTTAACCACAGTCAAACTCCTCATGGCTCTGATCCCTGATTATGTCTCAAAATCCCTCTCCTTCTGAACACTCTTAAGTGCGCAAAGGCTTCAGTAAGTAGGATTATATAAGAAGCAAGCACTTTCACATTCAGTAAATTTAAAACCTGCCTCGTGTAAGGGCCTCAATTACAAATGTTATGGGACTACTTAGGTTATATGAATTGTAGTAACTGCATCTCTTGCAGTAAATGTAAGAATTTACACAGTACTTAAAGTCCCATCTATACCTACAATATGACATTTCCTGTTAAAGTAATCAGGATACAATGAAGTAGAAGCAGACTGAGCTGAACACAGATACCGTATAAATTCTACATTTCTAAATGCTAAGGTTATGTTTTAAGATTTAAAAAATTGAGCTCAGTCAGAGGAACCTATGTGAATAAATGTTTCTATAAAGTATATAACTGTGAGTATCAGAATATGTAATAGTGTGAAACGGAAATTCACAGTTTAACTCCAATTAAATGCACTAATCAGCATACTTCATGTCATTCACAGGTTTAACAGTGTCTCGATTAACAATACCAAAATAGCAGCCACTCGTTCTAAATTTGATCTGTGATTCATCTCTGTGTTTGTGTCAGTTTGCACCAGAGCCCTTTAACTTCCTAACAACATAAAGAGTTACACACACAATCAACCATGTGAGTTTACAAAACGTGGTTACCACCCCATAAACTCTAACATTATCTACACTAATGCTTAAATTATAACTGTCATAACAGTGATAAAAGTGGATGCACACATAAGCTGAGCCACGGTTGAGCAACATTTCTTGCAGCTACTCCACCAGAAAAAAACAGACACACACTGGTTGGTTGTCAGTTCCCCTCCGGTGCTGCAAAAGCCATGACAGCATTCTGGCTTTTGGATCGACTGATCACTGTGGCTTCACAATTTACATTTAAATGATATCAATGCTAAGCTCTGGAAAACTGCTAGGTCTCCTTTTTGAGTTTACATCCGATATGAAGCTGTGAACAGCTACTGTTGAGAACACTGTGAGGAACCTGCAGGGTGGTGGTTTTGGGATCTTCCAGGACAGTCTAAAGATAAATATTGAATTTCATTGTTTGCTCTGTACAGTAGCATGTGAATTACTGATGTGTTGCTTTATTCTCTTGTCGATTCGAGCACTGCTGCAGTGTTAAGGGAGTGCCTGTGTGAAAATGTTTTGTTGCATACGATAGCTATACAGTAGTCTGTGATATTGTAAATTGGCCGACTTCTTTTCGCTTTATTCTTCTTGTTGAGCTTTGCAGACCTACGGTAAGTGGTGTAAGCCTTCTTCATTGGAGCACATGCGTGTATGCATGTGTGTGGTACGGGCGAGTATAAATGGTCAGTAGGCTGTTTTTCAATCTTACCTTCACACCTCAACATAAGTGGTTCCTTTGTTAGTTTGTATTCCTTTGTTTGTGTAATTGACAAAAGCCATGCTTCCCCTTAGTTACTGTTGTTACATCTGGCAAGTTTTCTGGTGTGCAGTCTAAAATTATACTGTAACAGTGGCAGATTTACCACTCAAAATGATTTGTTATTAGCTAATTAAGCTAAAGTTAGCTCCATGTGTTGGATGAAAAACCCATCTATGGCTGACTAATTAAAAACAGTTTAAATGGGTCTTAAATATGCAATTAATGGGATTATGATGACATAATTATCCTAATCCCAAATAGCATCCGGGAATAGCATCCACACAGTGAGGAAAAACTACACAGTGGCTTCTTCATGCTCAGTCTGACGTAACCTGTAACCTTACAACATAATGTAACGTTAGCTAATGATGTTCTCCTTGGCTAGTTAGGGTTACTACTGTCGGCAGTAAGATAGTTAGACTGAGATGCTAACGTATGCCGCTTACGTTAGAGCAGATAAACACATTTTTGAATCCTTCCCTTACATTTCAAAAAACTTTAGAGTGCTTCAAATATGATCGCTGTTAGGGGAAGGTTTTAGCAAATGATTAACTGGTCATGTTGTGTTAAATTGTCAATACTTTTGAGTTAATCACTGTGTTGTCTGTAGGTGCATTTCTATTGTAATAAATGTAGAATTTGTTGTGGAAGTTTGTGTCTCTTGTGATTAACAGCACACATCATTAGAGGACCAGGATGGGATGTAACTGGTTTTAGATTGCAGATTAAATTGTAACATTATAGCATCATTGACAAAACCAAACAATAAAAAATATCAATCTACGGCCTCACCACTGCAAGTTCCACATTCATTGTGAGGCAGCATGTATTAGCTTAAATGTATCTGTTTGATGCATACAAAACTCTTCAAATACACATCAAAATGCTTTATATTACATATGTTATTGTATATTGGTGTGATGATTGATGTTTCCTTTGATATGTTGATACCGTGTGGTCCCTGTGAGTATATATTACAGCCGGATGGTTTAGTCTTTGTGTGATCATGGTGCTCCTCATAAAGCTTGAAGCATCTCGGATGTCTTTTATCACGCTGATCAAAAAAATAAGCGCTCAACAAGCCTCTGAGGTGAAGGGTCAACAGGGTCAACTGATCTCCATATCTTTGGATGAAGTTCTGTCTAGATCCATTTCTCTATTGATGCGAGATAAAATCACAGAGTTTTTTTTACTTTCAGAAAGCTCTTTGAAGGAAAACCAATGTCGTATGCATTTGATGCAACGTTCACTGATATGCAGGTAGGTCTGGTGGAAACCAAAGCTTTGTGATGTGGCCTCTACTCCTGCCAACACTGTGGCATCTCATTTATCATCAATCACTTTAAGTATCCTAGCCACTGATCAGTCTCTTGGATCTCCCTTCATGTCATTTTTGCCCACTTCTCTTCCCTGAACGTGTTGATGGCTTGAGGGCTCTCTTGCAAGTGTGGGCACCCCTGTCTTAGACTGTATTCACATCCACAGAGAGAACAAGAAAAACTCACACCCTGTCCATCCCACCCCACTGTTGGTACTCTATTTAAAGACCTTCTGCAGGTGGGCAGTTTGGGATTGTTGCCAAAAAATATAATTTTTGACCTTAACCACACAATTTTATGTTGGACTGATTTCCCCCCAGAGCAGGTCTCCAATCTTCATGTTTTTCCAGATGCTCTAAGGCAGAGTTTTTAGCCAAATTTGTTCTTCTTCAGTAAAAGTTCTCCCTGGCTGCTCATGCGTGAATGCCATTTCTATTCAGTGTTCTGTTTATTATTGATGGATGCACAATGACATCAGATGCACTAGTGGAGGCTGAAGGATCTCTCAATCGTATTATTTTCTTATTCTTTTGCTACTTTTAATATTTTGCTTTTGGCTCTTTGGGATATTCTATTTCCACTTCCATATTATTTGTCTCAAGTGGACTGAAATAGCCCAAAACTTTTTGATATGACTTTATAATCTTCTGCAAACTGAGAAGAGGCCATCTTCAGACATCTTCAGCCCAAAAAGTATCATTTGCACATCAATAACTCACCCCGTGTTACCTTGGATTCATGAAGAAAACGTTGTTTTTCTTGCATGCCAATGAATAAAGAATCGAAATATGAAGAAACTTTGGACTTGCACGGACGAGCCTGCAAAATCATGAGACGGTTGATGCCAGGTTTGTCAAACTCAACTTCACTAAGGGCTCAGAAATGGCAAACACAACAACGGAGAAAAGTCTTGATGAATTGAAGTAAATTGGGGTGGCAAAACTACATCAAAACCTCAGTTTAAAAACTCTCACACAACTCGTGCAGTATAACTCAAGTCTTGTTTATCCAGTAGTATGCTCAATTTCCCAAATACGTGCATTTTCACAAAAAATGATTATTTAATACACTTCAGCCTAAACAGTCTCGCGATAGAACAGGCTCGATTCTCGTCCGTGTGAGTACCGTCTATGCGAAAGTGTTTTATATTTAAACTGCATGAGAAACAGCCAACTCTGTAGGTTTCTCATCTGTATTCATAGGACTGTCACACAAACTGCTCCCCAAAGACATCAGTATGATATGATAACTTCTCAGCCATGTTACCCTTCTCGATTACATTTTTTTGCGTTCACCTGTGTAATGCATAACATCTCGGTGTCATCTGGTCTCACATTTAGTTGCAGGAAGAAGTGAGAATAAATAATTTGCAAGCCATTTCTTCTTATCATAAAACGCCATTAATAACAATACTAAGGACATGAGGAAAAAAACTCTTAGCTAAAACTACTAGATGTTAAAAGTCCCAATTACAATGAAATGATTGAATAAAGTTTATTTTAAAAGGTATTTATCGCACCACACTGGTAGAACTTTTAACTTATTTAAAGACACATTAGACTTCATGTTTATACAATGGTATTGTTCTACATTAAAATCACATTATCACTTATTCCAAATGTCAACATTTCTCCACGTTTATAATCACCGGTGAAGCAAATCCACTAAACACTGACACTAACAGCTGTGTGTGACATTTTCATGGCTGTCTTGATTTGCCGATTCCCCTAACCAGTGTGGCGTGTCTTCCCCCTCCACCTCCACCGGACATCAACATGACAACCACTTAAACTATAACCTGTTCTGCCTCTGCCAGGGAGGCCACAGGCAGGTCACACCCAGGTGATAGGTCTTAGTGCTCCATCTGACTCTCTTTTCATTTTTCTGCCCGTATGCGCTTCACTTTTACTGACCTTCTCAGTCCATCCCTTCCGGCCTCAGACTCTGTGTTGCAAAGCAGTGAGGGGGAACGACCGTGTCTGACTAAGGTCAGCAAATACTGCAACGCAAAACCTCACAATAATTTGAGAGCTTTCCTCATCGCTGATCAGGGCAAGAGATTATGTTCATACATGTTTTCACATTATTCCCCCGCATTAAAAATACACTGCAGTAAAATCTCTGCTTTTTCCACTTTATTCGTTTTTCTTTTCTTTTTTGTTAGCATGTTTTTACGGCTCAAGGGCTTTCAATGTCAGTCGAACAGTCCAGCACTTCAGTCCACTTGGATGGTTTGCCATCATTTAGTACAGACGTTCATGGTCCCCCGAGGATGATCCCCTAACCTTTCACCTTGCTAGTGATAGCAGCAGGTCAAAAATGTGCCGTATCCACTGAAATATCTCAACATCTACAAAATGAATTGGCAGAAAAAAGCATACAAACACCCTCTAGTGCCACCATGAGATTCACATTTGTGGTTTGTAGTGAAATGTCTCAACAACAATTGGATGGATTGCGATCACTTATATTTACATCTAGCAACGCAATCAGGTTTGAAATGTAAATGTGTCCAATATTTTGGTGTTATGACCAAATACCTGCAAAACTAATGACATTCCCATTACATTCTGCACTCAAAAGTTAGCATGCTAACATGCAAAACTAAAACAATGAAACTGCTGATTATTGGCATCGTCATTGTCAGCATGACAGTAGCATTTAGCTCAAAGCACTACGTTTCACAACCTCACAGAGCCACTAGCATAGACCGTCTACTGGATTCAGGAAACAATAATCTTGTACTTTCTAAGTTTTAAAGAAGCTATTAAATTATATGTATCATTTGGAGGATTCTTTTTTAACTCTAAAAATTCCCAGTAGTTGCTAACTTCTAGACTACACAATTAAGTAGAAATTGGTATATTACAATACATTTCCTCTTTCTCACTTTCTCTTTTGTATGACTCGGCTGAAGGGAATATGTGGCAATTAAATCACAAAGACAAGGAAATAAATGGCTGTACAGAGGTGGAGAGAAAGAAGCTGAACAAACAGATGAACTGAGGGAAAAAACAACCAGGTCAGACATGTGAGTACTGGTCCGCCTCTCAGCAGCCAGCCAGCCAACGGCAGGCTAACGTGATCTGCATCTCAACTGAGCCCAACACGGCACTTGTCCTCTGGCACACTGGCAGCTCACCACCTCTTTCAAACCGAGCTGCCAGAAGAAAGAATAAGCCTCTAAAGCGTCAAGGTCAGATATAAGGTCTAGATGGGGAATAATAAACATGTTTAAATTGGCAGCCTTGTGCCCGGCCTGGACAACCATTCAATTACAGATTGACAGTGTGTGTGTGTAATTCAATGCTAGATCTGAGTGGTTGATTGAGTTTGAATTGTTGCTGCTTGTGGGATTATGAAACATGACAGGCTTTTTATAAGGTGTAATTAACACTCTGATTTTAATGGGGACATGACAGATATTAAATTGGTTTCAGATCTCAGTGGCGAGGCTGACTGTTGGGAATGTTTGGTGTGTACATGTGTGTGTGAAATGTTTGTCTAAGGCCTTTTTATTTTAAACACCATTAAAAAAAAATTTAGATTAAAAACAATTATGTTAAGACTGGAAACAAGAATTTTAATTTATGCTAAATAGGGTAAATTCCTAAGGGTATTTTTCATGATTGCAAGGCTATACATACAGGTTTGTGACATGACCACTTCAGAAAAATAAACATGTATGTTCTATTCAAAGCCTTTAGAAAACTTAAAAACACCCCTCCTCAGCCATAATGATGTCTCGAGGTACTTCATTTTTCTATTCATGTTCAGCTGAACAGCTTGCAACAGGGCCTGGCCATATGGCTCAAATGCAAAAGCAGCTTTAACAAGAAAATCCTGGGAAAAGCAAAAAAAGGTATTTTTTCTTTGGCATTGGAGTCAGAAAAATTAATTCTAATGGACACTGACTGTGCAATGTAATACTGTACCACCATCAAAACCCAAAATAGCCCAAATGAAAAATACATCCAATCATCCGTTTTGTACATATGATCCATACAGCAATGACTATGGCAGTGTGCATGCTGGAAATGTCCAGTTGGACTGCTACATCTTCCCATCTGTCGATCATTCTTTTCTCTCTTCTAATATGAACCCCTGATGGTCCTCTTAGTTGTAATTCTAAGGCGAACACCTGAAACAACACTTATGTGCAATCTTCCGAGAAACATATCCTTCTCGTCCCATATCCGTGAGCACCAGCGGTAGCTCTCTCTCCGTCTCTCTGTGCCATAAATACTGGCAAATGGAGTGTACAATAGCCAGTAAAAACCAACAATTAGTAAACCCATCTCACTGAGGGACCGGCTGTCAGAGGTATTCGTGCCCATCGACCAGATCTTTCTCAGCACTTATAGAGAGGCGATACAGATAGAGGCGAGTTGGAATACTGTGATGCACAATATGTCTGTGGCCGTCATATGTACCACATAAGGCCGGATATGAGTAGACCCTGTCGAGCTCTCGGAGGCAGACCATGGGACTATGGCAAGAATTTCTCTGAATGCATTTTTCATGTCTTCTGCTATCTAACATGACATGACATGAGGTGACACTATGTCTTGGCTATTTGGCAGATGACATTGTCTCAGTTCATTTTGGGGGCACAGAAGTGGTGACACACCTTTCACTCTTCTCTAGTTTCTACTTGTCTGCCATTGGAGAAAAACATGTAACATGAGCCATCAGATGATATAGGTTAAATTGGAGTTACGAGACAGTTCTGGGGCCGAATAACTCCAGCTGACACACAGCAGATGGACAGGTAGAAATATGGTAGACAAGCAATACTACGGCTAAAAACTGCTCAGAGTAGAAGGATTCTCTTAAAAATAACAAGTTGACTTAGAAATGGGTCTTCATAAAGCTAACCTGTTATATACTGTTTTACACAGTTTCCGTCACAGTGTGGTGAAAGTAAGGAAACCTGTATGTATTCATGGGAACAGTCCTGACAATTTATTTACTCTATTGCATCTGTCTAATGCATACACATGTCAGGGAAATGATCAGTGATTTTCAATTTTGTTCCTCATAAATTCTTAGGTCAGACATCTTCACACTGCACAAGTAGAGCTTTTACATTTAAAAGCCGCTTCAGTTAAACAGCGAACCCAATGATGGAGTTGATACCTGAGAGTGCCTTTTCAAAACTGTCCGAATGTGTTGGCCTCCTGACTCAGCAAAGAACGCCACATTTCCAAGGCACTTTGATTTCAAATGTGAACCAGGACATATCTTCTTTTAAACATAATTTGTATCACAGACTTACTTTCTAAGTGCAAAGTACTTAGAAGACTTTCTGAAATATAAAATCTCAGCTAATATATGTTATGCCATGTCATAACAACGTAATTGATCAGATGCCATATTAGATCACACACTCATCTGCATCCTTTTGAAGGACCTCCAGACGAAATGGATTAACCTTAATACCAGTCCACTGGAATGTAAGGAGGAAGGTCGCTCAGCCCTAACCCTCCGCCTCCACCAATGTTTCATCCCTTTTTCTCTCCAGAAGGTTCATGACTGTGGGGCTGTGGCTTGTCAAAAACAATTAGATGCCTTGGTCTCTGGGAGGGCCTCCTCTTAATTTGAACTGATAAGCATCTCCTTGCATATTAGCAGTGAGGCCCAGCGGTCATCCTGCTCCCCGCAGATAATGGACTGAGCTGGCAAACAACATTTGTCATGGACAGCCACTTACCTGGGTTGTGCACGACATACTGAGCAATGCTAATAATAGCCATACAGCCAGACTAGCAGTTAGCAGGCCACGAACCCCAACCCTGTGGCTGGCCAATCAATAGTTATTTACTCTTACTCTCCTTTCAACCCGACAGAGAAAAAGATGCATTACTGAGCCCCCTTTCTGTTGCTTTAGGGCAGGGCCGTGGGAAAAGGAATACGTTTTAGCCCCCCCTGCTTAATCGAGTTGCTCAACTGTTGCACCCCAGCAGCTTCTCTCATGTATGAGTGTTGATTTGAAACGTGCATGTTTGCTCTTCATTCCATGGCATACAGTGGAAATCCAATATAAGTTTACAGGCGCATGATGAGACTAAAATTGCATAAAGAGCTTGAGGGAAATATGGTAAAACATTACATTTCTCTTCATCTGGTGGAAGTTAATTTGTTGGCCACGGGCTTGTAATATCCTGGCAAAGTAACTAATGTCCATCTCAAATACAGCTGAAGTGGTTTCACCTCCCCGCCCCATGACTATAAGGCATAACATTATTACATGGAAACAGAAGATCATTTTGATGGATGGACAGATAGACAGATTAGTGAAGACAGAGAGAGGCTGCGGACAAGAAAGAAAGAAATGAAGGAGGAAGACAGACTGGATCGCTAATGGTGAGATGGAGATCCAGCCAGAGAGATGGTGATGAGCGCAGTGAAGACGAGGAGGGCGAGTCAGACGGGCAGAGACAGACGGGAAAGTGAAGAAACAAACACAAAAGTCTGGAGAAAAAGACAGTGTGATTAATTCCTGCTCATCATCTCCACTCATGCAGCATACAGGCAATAATGGCGTTGATTTTGGCTGGCAAGTCCGCCCGTGTGGGACGTTGTTTCCTTATGGCCGCGGGTTGGCATTAGCCCAGCACACTTATATCATTAAATCACTCATTAAATCACTCATTAGTGGCGGAAGGAACTACATCATTTGATTTACAGAGCCAGTATCACTGCCACAGCAAACAGGTGAGTTGCACAAATACAATTACATGGCAACTATGACTTCAGGGAGCCCACCGGTTCTCTTTGTGCATTAATGCACATTGACATATACAGGCAGAGTACAACTCTCTCCAGCTGTCTACATACAGTAGATCTGTATTATACTCTTCACGCCAAAGACTGTTCTGTTCATCTACTGTTGGGCTGACCAAAGGTGAAGTATTCCCGGTAACTATAACAAACAACAAAGGCAATTACAACATCATATAAAGTCAAAGATCTTCTAAATCAAACTTCACTATACACCTTATCCTGCTAACTTACTGTGTGGAAGTTCGGGGAAATAGAAATCAAAAACATGGCAATTGTTATCCTTCATAAAACAGTGATAAATGATTTATATAAAACCACTTTTAGGTAACCAACTTAGAATGTTAAACCACTTAAACTTTAAGATTTGGTTTACTTCAAGACGATTCAAATCATGTACAGAGCAAAACATCTATTGTTACCTAATGGTGTCCAGAGGTTGTTTCAGATGAGAGGGGCTCAACATGATCTGAGAGGAATGTGCATGTTCAAGAAACAATGTGAGGACTAATGCAAAATATCAAATTACAGTAAAAGGAGTTCATTTATGGAACAACTGTAGTGAGGAAATGAAAACATGTAGAACTTTTAACAGGTTTAAACAGATTTTTTAAAACAATATATTCAATGGATATGAGATGGATGGAGTGACGTGGAACAGCACGAGGAGTTTGAAATGTATACGGTGAACACTGGCGCAGGAAGAATATTCATGTGGTATTATTCACATCAAGTTTAAAATATATTAAAAGGACTTGATAAGTATTTACCTACTCCTACTCCTTTTAGAATATGAAATTCTTAATAATGTTGTGTATTGACAGCTTAATGTATAGGTTTGCAAAAATGTTCTTTGTTTTCCTATTTTTCATTTTATTTAAAGAAAATGTATACATGTTGAAAATAAAATATAATATAATATAAAGCCAACTGATTGTCGGCAGAGTTGTGTTTGCAGAATTAAAAAGCGGAGGACAGTGCAAGCTGTTCGTATGCGTGACTCCCTGACAGTCCTGTTTTCACATTACAAGTGTTAAATTTCACTGCCGTGTCTCAGAAAGAGCCATTTGCCAGAGACAGTTAGATCAAAGCAAACAGCGCCGGTGTCATAAGCAGTTAGAGCAGTGATACAACAGACAGTCCATGAACCATCACTTCCTTTAAAGAAAGGCAGAGAGAGAGAAAAAAGACAGGGAGACAAAGAAGTGCAGAAGAGAAGGACACAGAGGCTGGATTTTATGTTTGCACACTGGGAGCGTCTTAAACAAAATGTGTTTTGTTATTCTGTTTGTCCTCGGCTAAATGCATGCGTATCTAAATATGTCACTGAGAATGAATAATGCGCACATACCGCTGCCTTTGTGCAGTCGAATATTACTCCAGCAAAGTATAATACTTGGGTTAGAATACATATTGAAACTAAGTGATTCAGGAATCCAGTGTAATGCGGGGGGGGGTTGGATACATTCCAAACAGCCTTTACTCATTTGCATCTGAATGGTCACCACCATTAGTATGGTAAATATGCTGTAACACACGATAAGCACATTTAAGAGGGAACACGCACCAAATTAGGATCAAGAATAGTTGCAAAAAGTGTAACACAAAGAAAGTTGTTCTCTCCCACAGCAGCTAAGCAAGACACAAACCAAGTAAAGCTTGCAGAAGCCTTTTGTACCTGCATTTCATCCTGGTCCTGCAGGGTGTTTGCCTCCCCTCTGTGTAAGCAAAACTGACATCCTTTATAAAAGATTTATGAGCCAAAGATGCAAACGATAGAGCGTGAACTCCCTTGGGTGCATCCTCTTCCATCTGTGAAGGATCACCTGTTCTTAGGTGGGCTAAAGCGCTTGTTCCCTGCCAGTGTGCTAACAGGCGTCCCGGCCGTAGGGAGCAGGCAGCGGGCTGCAATAGGAGGCTGTGTGAGCGTACAGCCTCCTGGCAGTGGCTGCAGCCGCGCTGAGTGATGCAGCTACAGCAGCAGATATTATGGAGTTCTCAAGCAGCTGACAGAAGCTTCTACTGTCTGTGGCGTTGCTTAAACACATGGCCAGAGGCGACTGGAAGGTAACTGATAAAAATCTGCCTTTGATGTGAGCGCAGTAGAAGAGAATAATTCAGCTGTCTTCATCTGGGTTTTTAGCCTCACTTTGACCTGGGAATCAGGTCAAGATTCTCTGTGAAAGATTTTCAAAGAAATGCTACAAATCAGCAAAATGAGATCTTCAAATAACGGTGGGACCACAAGAGAGTACAATGCATCAGGGCTCCACAGTGTGAGCGGTACACACGCATTTGCCACTAAAAATACATGTGCGAACTGTAAAATATATTCAGGAGCATCTGGGTGAGTCGAGTGTGTTCACACTTGCAGATGCAGCGATCAGTAGCTCTTGTGAACTTTGCTGCATTACAAAAGACAAACCATAGCTGCTGGATGTAACTTCAGTTCTATAGGTACGAGAACTGCAAGGAGAGCAAGAGGGAGTGATAAGACTCATGAACAGATTATCATAGTTTGTAAAAATGTGAAGATGCAGACATTTCATACAAGAGAAATATATAACGCCGCCCAGCCGATGCGCATTAAATGTGCACTTTGTTCGTCACCGTCAGTAGAGAATCCAGTGTGCAGTGTACAGTACTATTGGGCTCCATGATCAAAGAAAGTTTTTGTATAATGTCTACCCTTTTGTCCATACTCATACGCCCCTCAATGTTTATGTGCTCCGATAGAGACGGCATCACAAGGAAGATTAATACGGACTTGACAGACAATCCGAAAACATAATGTCTCCGGCCACAGCTGTCACCGTGCAGAGGCATAACAACGCACTTTCTTTTGTTTGTTTTCCATGTGCAGCATAAAGGGACTACAAACCCATTTCATTGTGAAACCCTGTGTTGTATATTGACAATTCAATTAACCTAAAGCTTATACAGTTTAAATATAAATAATTACATAGTTATTAAATCAATAGAGCTTGAAACTGAAATAATAATCAAAAAAAGATAAATGAAATGATTGTGTGAGTACATTTTTCAACTTTCTTCCAACAGATGTAAGCACACGTTAGCGTCAAACAGCCTGTACATGTTATGTGACTGTTTTAAATGTCTCTAATATTAGCACAAGTACTGTAGGGGCATGTTAAAAGTCAAAACACAGATGCACCGTAACAAAAACACAGTGTAAAAAATGAAAGAAAGCAGAAAGCGAGAAGTAGGACAGCTCCCCCTGTGCTGCTGCCAACTCCATGTAGGAAGTGGTGAAGGCCGCGGAGACGCTAGCCAAGCCAAGAGGCTAAAACAATTTGTAACTTCAACAGGATCTACAGTGGAGGATGAGTGCAGAGGAAAGCTTTTACATCAAATCCCAGGGAGCCCCAACAGGATTACAGCTCTACGCCTCTGTATAACTCCACAACTGGTCTGAGTGAGATCAACACTAGTGGTTAGACTGATGGCCCGGCAGTGGCACATGTTCACTCCAGGGTATAGTGTCATGTGTTACATTAATCTGAGTCTGTGTACAGACACTGTTTCCCCACCTGCACTCATTTTGCTTCGTTCTCTGCCTCATTCCACTTGTTATTCAGATAAATGAATAGCTAAGCACTGTTGCCTTGACTGAGTTGTGCTCCTGGAGAGGCGCATTCAGCCAAGTCTCCCACAGGAGAGGGGGGCCACTAAAATAATGGTGTGCTTTGTGTGGGACTCCTGGTTCATCCCCCTCCCTGCCTATTCGCCATCCCTCTCTCTCTCTCTGTCTCATGGCCTCCCGGGGCACCTCTCCGCACCTTCTTCCATCAGTGTGAAAGATAAACGCGCCCTAGTATAAAGAGGGGTCACACTTGTTGCTTTTATCAAATTTTCTTTTCATCCCCTGTATAAACTCGATACTCCTCACCCTGACCAACACCCCCCCGCCCCCCCTGGGCTGCTGTAAGCTTAAACAATGAGAGCGGCTGTCTCCCAGAGCTACTTGCTAATGTGGAGGGAGAGTATTTAGTGTGTTCAGACACATTTAATTGCCGACCTTGTTCTCACGCCACGCCCCTGGTGATGTTTTGTCCCTGGTTTATCACATTTGCTCAGCAAGGCGAGACAAACAAGAAATACTAAGGCAGTTACAAAACACTGACCTGAAATACAAGATGCCTCATCAAGTGGTGTTTCTAGGCCATGTCCACAGTATTACAGGTAAACACTGCGAGTACTGCTTGGGTCCACACTAGCATTTTTAGGTCACTTTAGAAAATCTGTGTTCACACTGACACACAAAAACTATTGAAAAACAAATGAATGTATTTGTATCCCCTCTCTATTGTGCCAAACAACAACGCTGTGCATTACACGTCTGGTAACCTGACGAGCCAGAACCATCTGAGAAGCCGGGTGATTGGATGAACCATCTGTCATTAATACTCTGTCAGGAGATACAACTGAGGCTATTGCAGCATCTATGCTAACCTCTTTAGGAGCCGCCATTGTTGTTGAACAAACAGTTGCCTCTCCGTGTCACATTACATACCTAAGATACGTCCGTAGCTGCCAGAAGCTCCTCACAGGACACTGATTGCTCCGGACACAAAGGCATTACTTGAAGCCTGACAGGATGGATTTGATGTGATCTTGTGTTTACGCGAGAAGCTAGCTGCCGTGCAAGTATGGCCTGGTAAGACGTTTGACAAACAGCCCGGTGACTCGTCTGAGTCTCAGCAGCTTAAACCTCCTTTCTGTCACTTCTTGATCTCCGAGGTCTTCAATTGTGTTTCAGTGATCCTGACATTCAACAATGGCCGTTCACACAGAGAGTCGGAGGTGTCAGAGAAGTTTGCTGCCCAACATTTCTAACACACAGCACCGACAGTAGCTGTGAAGGCATACGTCGTCAGCTGGGTTTCTTTGTCCACACTAACATGACACTTTCAGTTTCCTCCACTCAAAGTGGAAAGTGTTAAAGTGGTGCTTTGGGCTGTGAAAAACACCATCTTTGTGTGGATGACAGAGGAAAAGATGTGTTTTAAAATGTAGTCTGCTTAGTGTGACGATGGCCTTAAATCATACCCCATAAGGAGACATTTTCTTCCTTGAGGAGACATTGTGAGTCTCAGACAAAAAGGGACTTTAGGCCTGATAAAAGAGAGAAAATTGTCCAAATGGTCATTATCATGCCAGACAGCTGAAAGAAATTCCCACTGTGGCCTGAATGAAACTAGTGTCATTACTGGGCTTTGCTTTGCAAAGCCATCAGATCAGGAGGAAGGTGGGAGCCATTATCTCTTTGTTAATTGTGCCGGGTAGTCATTACTCATACACCTTTGACCTTAAAGGTTTCTAGAGGAATGTAGTGTCAGTCAGTGACAGGACAGCATTGGTTTGAACTAAAACAGCAATGCAGTCAATAAACCTATTGAAATCATTTGTTTCCGCAAGGGTCCTCCCATTCGTCTGCGTTCTTTTTAATCACTTCCTTTATTACCATCTTTCACTCCTCTTTCCTGCCCTCCTTCCACCACTGACCCTGTCATTTTAAAGGGGCCCTGCACTGGTTTTACACAGGTTCAGTTTATTCATCACAAGAAGTGGGGTGAAGACTATAAATATAGAAAAGAAAGGCAGCGTTACAACTGGAGGTGCGGAGTTTGAAACACATGTGTTTGTTAGGGCACAGAGAGGCTAATGAAAGATTCTATCAAGCTGCAATATGGGAAATGTAGGATCTGGTGTTTTTTAATCTTAACCCATACACGGAACTAAAAGTCAGGATGTCTTTGCCTCGGCAGTATAGATTTCAACCATTCTTTTACCAACTTTACACAAACACATTCACAGTTCTCACCTTCATCCACTCCTTCTGCCTTGAAAACTCCCTTTTCTCTCTTCCCCTCACCTTGCCTCTCCCTTGCACTACAGCAGCTGGCTGTATCTGACTACAGCAGGGAAAGACAAAAGGTTTATAGCAGAGAGAAATAGCAACCCTGGTGAGTAATGTCTAAGCTAATGAAACATCATCTCTCAGCTCATCCCCATTCCCTGAACTCTACAAGTCTCTCTCTCTTTTCTTTATTTCCTTTCCTTTGGGGGGCTCCTGATTGAACAAACCAGTCCAACCAAGTCCCAGGCTGAATCATTAGGGCCGCCCCCTCTTCTTCAAAAATACCAAATTAAGGTGTCACTATGCATCAGAGGGGCCCTTGAGTGAAAAGCTTTCTCACACCCTCAGACATATTTGTATAAATGCCACACACGCAGACGGCTGCACACCTCTTCAGAGATGCAGAGGCCTTTAAAGGGCATCCGATGGTCCTCTCATATCTTTTTATGAATAAAGAATAGAACTTGCACATGTATGTCAGGTTTGCATACTTTAACGGTTTCCTTTTTTAACTGCCAATTATGTCGACATCTGTTTTATCTAATAAGATAAAGTTTTCTAGTCATTCCTGATTTATTTCTCTAATTTCTCCATCTTTTTTTTGACCAACTTCCTGGCAATCTCGCTGACCTCATTAGATAAAATACTATATATCTGCATATATGTAGTGCACTGAAAAAGCGATTGTTCCCAAAAAAGTAAAATTTGTGTTTGCAATATTAATAATTTATAAATATTTGGCATCTTTGTCTCGATAAAATATTACCACGCAAAATGCAATACTATGATGATTTCTCCCCCCCCCCACTCCCCTTATAAATATTAGATTTGGCATATTTAAATATTTGTGTCCTTTGCTATTTGCATTGCTTTTGGGTTGCCCCAATATTCCCATGTATTATATTCTGATCCAAATTTAATGACTCTTCTGATTTAATGAGTCAAATCTCAACTTTATGAATCTCATCTAACTTAAAAGAACAAATTGTGCCCGTGAGGCTTTTCGCATCACCTATGAGAAAGTGTGATAGTGAGTGTTGCATTGTGGGCAGAGAAGACATGCAGTGGGGGGAACAGGTGCTACGGGGTAATTACAAACACAGCAAGCTTTTAATTATGCTCTCTAGTATGAACTGTTAATGAATGTGAACCTCATGCAAATAGAGATGTGTTCCCACTGTGTGTGCTGCACACATGTGCAATCACCCGCGCTCTCTCACACACACACACACACACACACACACACACACACACACACACACACACACACAGAGACACAGAGACACACACACACACACACACACACACAGACACACACACACACACAGACACACACACACACACACACACACACACACACACACACACACACCTCAAGTGTTAAGGAGGCGGATTGGCAAAAGATAGCTCCTGTGCAGTGCCTCTTCATGGCTTGGAGCAAAAATGACTCCTCTCAATCCCCACTCTTGTTCCGTTAATAACACAAACAGTGACAGCTGGAAACTTGCTGGGCTCAGCCTGGGCTCTTTCAGCTGGTAATACCAAAAGGAGGGACACAACAGGACGTAAACAGGATTTAAGGTGTTGCGGTTTGTTGGAAAAGCTTGTACAAAATAAGCCCGCACGTTCTTCATGGTCCACGGCTTTCTTTCTTCTAAGCCCGACCTGTCTAAAAACTCTCTCTTTGAGGGTTTGGTCATCCTTCCTTCTTTTTGTGGCCATCTTGCTCCTTTGCGCCTCGCTGTAGGCTCTAATCCCTACAACCTCCCACCCTTCGGCTCACCTCGTAGCGGGATCCCGCCTGACACGGATGGAAGCACTGATAATTGATTTACTGTGAAATCCTCTCGTATGATTTTTGTGCTATCTTTTGCCCTCTCTGTTTTTCGGTGTTTGTGTGTTTACTGTGTGTGCTGTTGTCTGTTGACATGTGTTCCATTTTTTCATACGAGTTCTGGATAAATTATTGCTTCAGCATCTGAGCTTAAGCTGAGTCTGGGAGAAAAACAGCAGCAGTGGAGAGGCTGCGTGTCCTCCTGTCTGCATGCTGGTCTGTCTCTCTCACTCGGCGAGGATGCCTCGCTGCGTTACATTCCGTCCCTCCATGTCTTCATCCCTGTTCTTCCATCTCTCTGCTCTAGTTTCTCGCCCTGTCCCCAATGTCATCTCTGTCTCCCAGATCTGTGATGTAAAAAAAAAAAAAAGACTAGCCAAGCGGCAGCCTTGTATAAAGCATACCAAAAGGCTGCAAATCGGATTAAGGTGGAGGGGAGGGAGCATTTCTTTATTGAAAATCCATTGTGTGACAGGGTGGACATTGTCTGTA
The DNA here is from genome assembly GCF_900634415.1 of Cottoperca gobio. Taxonomy (NCBI): domain Eukaryota; kingdom Metazoa; phylum Chordata; class Actinopteri; order Perciformes; family Bovichtidae; genus Cottoperca; species Cottoperca gobio. Next base: position 7,341,329 of record NC_041359.1, on the reverse strand, counting down.
CAATGACAGGCAAGACATACATTTGTCTCAAACTGCGAGAGGGTGACAAGCAAAAAGAATGCCACCAATCTGCATAAAAGAGAAAGCTTTCGGATTCAACGCTACAGCGGATGATGCTGCATTTGATGTTCGTGCTGAGGAATCTCCCACATTCTGTCATTAGGAAAGAGCCAGAGAGATGGAGATGAATGTACTACAGACAATGACTACATGTATACACCTCTATACTCCTAAACTACGGCAGCAGGATGGTGTATGGGCGATTGACTGATCATAAACTACAGTGCCCACATTTATGGTAATGAAGGAACGTGCCATCCAGTGCTCATTGATGTGTTTGTAATAGTTTTTAGACAACACAGAGGAACAAGCTGCAGTACTTCAGGATTTGGCTACACAGACAATACTGGTTAGTAGGATCCACTCATATGTGGCTCAACCTATCCGGCTGTGTTACCACTAACAGAGCAGAGGAACTACAATTTACATATCACCCCAGTGAGACGCACTATCTTTTAAAGTTCTGTAGTAAGTGCAAGATTTCAGAAGGGACTTACGTTCACTGTTTACTAGAATGTGTATATATTCACAAATTCTGGAAAGATGTTCTTAAAGAAATCAATGACATGTTTGGTCATGCAGTAAAGATTTCTCCTTCATTGCTTCATCCATTCTTGGTATAGATCATTTCTCCAGATGCACCAATTGCAATTTTCTTGGCCAATTATGATTTACAGTTGTTTTAAAAGTCTGACCTGCCCATTCATATTCTCATTCTTTCTAAGAACTATGATTGACAGCATGTGCAAACACTTTGGTAATGTTTCTTTCATGGAACATTTCAATTAATTTGTATTTTTATCATAAAAACTGACTATTAAATAACTTTAAGTTTCTCCAAAACTGCACCTGCAAGTTACAGGACTTTCTCTCGCTCACACAAATCTCAAAAAACAAAATGCTGACAATGAATTGCAGTATATCCCAAATGACATTATGCATTATGTCTTCTTCACTAACGCTGAAGAACTGCCACACTGTGTGTGTGTGGCTGTACTGTGTGCCGCAGCTGCCCCTGTGTGTGTGTGACTTGCATGGTGTGTGTGTGGCTGTGACGTTACTGTGTGTGCGACCATCAAACGGCTTGGTGTAAATTTGACAGGCAAAAAAATCTGATTTATGAGAGTGACCGATGACCGATCAATATGTGCATCTCTACCCTATATCCATTAAAATTCCTGAAATCCTCCTCTTCTGTGTCTGGAGGTTGTATTAAAGTGGGGGTTGGAGGAACCCCTCACATCACACGGGGAATAAGTAGTGTGTTAGAGTTCATGCCTCTCAGCGCTCTCAGCATTTATTTGAAAGTGGAACCTTTTCAGTTTGGAGTGCTTTTAAAACTTACTTAGGACTTATGAACAATAAGAGCAGGGCTCTGTGGTCTGGCATGGGGACAGAACATGTTTTATGTTCCATGTTTTGTGTTGCCACATTCCTGTTTTGTATCGTCATGTTTGGAGATGCCACCGGTTGAAATCGGCCGGTTGTCAGCTGATCGGCAATGACGGTCAAATGTACAGACAGCAGCAACGTGTCCTAACGGCAAGCGAACGGCAAACTATTGCATCACATCTGGAAACATCGGACGCTCTCTCCCCTCACTGAATCCGTTAAATATGTCATCAGCTGGGCGCTGGAGATCAGACTGGAGACATAACCACCTAAAAGATGGGTGAGCAGTCTACTTGCTATCTTTCTACGTTTGTACTTTTTAAAACGGAATGTTTTTATCGTGTGATTTTACTTGAAATGACATACGATATAGTCAACAACAAGTAGGTTGTTAGTAGCAATTTACAAAAATGTTTGTGTATGCTGTCAATTTTAGTTCTTAGAAAGAAAGAAAATCAGAATCAGCAGGTCAGACTTTATGGAAATTGCAATCGGTAAATCTTTAGTAATGTTGCTTTTGGTCTTTTAATTGCATCTGTCAGTACTAGAAAAAACATAGAATAACACCAGACCTTTCCTAAGACCTTACCCCGTCTAAAAGGATCTCCCATAAGACATGTTCAGTCATCTGAGGAAGCAAACGTAACCACAGCTCGTGGTGTGTTAGTGTGCTCGACATGTGACACAGTGGCCTGCTGAGATACACATTTTCCATAAAGACAAGCACAGGAGGATATGAATGGACCCCTGTGGTCTCCATTTCTAGTGCCCTCTATTCTTTGGTCATTAATGTCTGTCTGTGCTAACAGGGCAGCAAAAATATCAGCCTTCAAAGCACAGACTGTTACTTGACGCAATGCAGAACTTTATCACCATGGTATTTCTGCTAACAGTGGAGAATACAGACGCCAGCATTCAGAGTGTCACATTAAATGTAATTATGCATGGTATTTCAGAATGTGTTGTACTGTAGGAAATGTCAATGGATCATGTGTGCAGAGAACAAGCACATTACAGAGAATCTAAGTGCAAAACAGGAAGCCTGTGACTTGTCAAAAGTTCACAAATTCAGACGGTTGATATTTCTGTTGCTGGCTGAGATGCTCCAGTGCTCCGCTGAAGCTGAGCAGGCTCCAGTTGATAATCATCTGCTTTGTGGCGGGGAAGCAAGGGGAGATGGAGCAGATGGCACTAGTTTTATTTCGCCGAGGATGCTTTCTCTGAATAAGGAACGCTCTGCTGAATGCCAAGCTCTGTGGAAGAGGAGCAGCAAATTGAAGCCCTCCTGCACCGCGCTCCTCATCGGGGGGAAAAGACTATTGTTGTGTGTGTGTGTGTGTGTGTGTGTGTGTGTGTGTGTGTGTGTGTCCGTGTGTGTGTGTGTGTGTGTGTGTGCTTCAAATCCAGACTGACGGGCGAGTTCTGCTCATTTATTACTGTGCTGTGCTCGGGATGGACAAGCCACGCGGGAATTTGTAACCTCACTCACTTACCCATCCATTCTGCTGCCCCCTCACTCCCTCACTAACTCTGACATGGCTGAGTTGATGAGAAGTGATTATGTTGTTCCAGCAAAGAACCAGAAAAACAGTAAGACTCCAATTCAATTAAAGAGTAATGATTAGTGTTTCAGCCACTCATGGCTCTCACCCTGAACGGAGCAGCATTCCACTCCCAGCATGGCCGTGACTCAACGCTTCCTGAAGACACCCTAGACTTTACGGTCACTACAGTTGAATCATGTCAAATCCAAAACATTGTTTTTTTTTTTTACAGAAATGACTACTGATGGTGTAAATGTCACATTTGGTGGTATTTCAGCGAGCAACGATAATGGGAAACCAGAAGAAATTCATATCACTGAGACCCCCCCCCCCTCCCCAATAGCCCATTTGAATGTAATTATGAAAAATGTTGGCAGAAGTATTATTCAAGTTCAACACAGTTGACCTTAACGGACTGCCTGAGAGATCTCTGAATGAAGTAACTTACTGTTAATGGAATATGTTTATGCAGGAAAGAGGCCAGTGGGGCGAAAGGTCAAAGGGTGTCAGAGAACAATGGAAAATAGAGTGAGGCAAGTGTGAAGGGAACAAAATGAGGAATGAAGAGAGGGAGGGATGGAGTGAAATCCACAGAGAGTATAGTTTTGTTTTTCTTTTTCATCATGCGGCAGACTTTTAAAGGAACATAGGGAACATTACTACGCCTTCATTATTACATGTTTATATGTTTTCCTCCTCTCTCTCTCAGTAAAAGGCAAAGCCACAGGAAACAAATGATGTCCCTTACACTCTAAACGTGTTGCACCAAGTTTAATAAGCAGATCTAACTTTTTTTACTTTGTTAAGGGGTTTAATAGAAACTTAGATTTATTTTGGAGTTGCACTACTGACTTCAATAATAAGCCTTGTTTTATTGTTTTTTTTCTACCATGTTTGTGGACTTAGTTTAGCACTTTGTTGTTTAAACCCTTTGTTTGATTATTATTATACAATGACAAACAGTTTTTCTAAATTCAATTAAATAGATTTTTTGGCTCGAAAATAAATTGCTTAGATTAATCAACCAATCAGTAAAACAGTAAATAGATTAATTGATAAAAATAGTCGTTAATGGTAACCCTGGTGTTTTACTTTTGTTCTCTCGGGACAGTTTGTGCAGCTCAATGTTTTCCACCTGGCTCCTTCCCATTGCCTTCTGCTGTCTCACACAAGAGACACAAGCCTTCTGTCCCGTATGCACACACTCCTCACTCTCAACGCGTCACAGTAATCTGTGTAATCTGTTACTCAGACATCCTTCGGAGATCTCACTGTTATCATTTGTTATCAATGGAGCCCTCGGTGTAAATGGATGCAGACTATGGTGCAGTTTGGATCCCATTTCACACATGTAACAATCAAACCGAGGTAGCTGAGGCGGTTTCCTCTTTTGTAACTGAAAGAGCTTGATGAATCAAGAACGTCTGATTTAGAGAGTTGCAATAGACCATGTTAATGCTGCCCTACATCACGCTATCTGTGATTTATATGGCACTGTGCTGATTTATACAAATGTAGCAAGGCCATCTGAGGAGCAGGCTGCCGCCCCCTGCCCATGTGCCATCTTTCTGGGCTGGACATGGACACTGGTGCTGGCCAGCATAAATGATTGAGTTGGATGTCAGAAGTAGAACTCCGGCCAAGGGGCCACAGCATCCATGCTAATGGAATGATGGAGCCTAATCTAAATAAGTGTGAATAAAAGGGCTTTTACTGTGGGTGCAGAGAATCGTGCTGGAAATTGCTTCATCTTAATCAAACACCAAGGCAAGACAGAGATTCAATTCATTCAACTTTCACCGTTTAGCTTTTACCTTGAAGTCAACTACCGCTGGGAAAAGAACTGTACGTTGGTGTGTGCAGACGTTTCACACGCATTCTGTGTGTGCACTGTTTGTTTGTTTTGTAAGTCCTTAGTCTCCCGAAGCCCATCTGAGATCAATCACTAGGCCGAGCATGATGGAGAGGCCTGTCAGAGCTCACTGGTGTGGCCTTGATTCAGTAAAACAAATAAAGCAGGCACAGGCATTACAGAAAGGTTCAACGCAAGCTTGACAAGAGACCACACCAAAGAGCATTCAGAGAAAGGGGTGAATAATGAGGCGGGGGGATACATGTCAGAGAGCAGGGCAGGAAGAACAATTATGATGTAGAAGAGATAGAGAATGGCAAATGTGTACAAACAATAGAGCGTGAGATAGAGAGGAACAGAGGCGGACGCACAGGAAGCAGCAGGCGCAGCGCTGCTGTCTGCCTACGTTAGCCCAGCTCAGCTCCTCACCCTGTTTCTGCTCGACAGCATGTCATCAGTGCAGCCCTCCACTGTTTAAGACCCTGCTGTGGATGGTGCAGTGCGTGGTCATGTGATGAAAGGGAGGCGCCCTGTGAGATATTTAATGCAAGTTCCCTTCCCACATCTTTTATATTCTGTATGTCAGAGCGCATCAGCATAGTGCCAGCCCGAATAATACCTTTTCTCTGATGTTTGTGTCGGCCTTGTAACCCGAACACTGCAGCACTCAGTTGGATTCGATTCAGCAGCATTTACAAGACTACATATGACAACGCAGCATAGCTCTTTCCCCCCAACATAACATAACCTGAGGAAACCATTATGCACCTCTGTGTGCACTTAACCTTCCCCCATCACTTCAAAGAGACATGCAGGAGTAGGTGGCTTCAGGGTGAGGCCCCCCGGGGAGGACCCTGCCAGACCCCGGACCCGACGCTCAGCACCGACAGATATAGCGCCGAGCTCACACATCAAACTACTTCCTGTGGTTCCACTCCACTTCACACACTGTACATGTGGAGGAGATGATGGCAGGCACCCTCCTGGCCAGACTGGTCAGAGAGAAGAAGAGGTCAGAGGTCTGCTCTGCACCAGCTGCGTGAAACTCAGATGAATCAGATGAGACGTATGCCTTTTCTTCAACACAGTGGATGGGCAGAGGAAAGTAAAAGGAGATTAAAGTCAAATTGCTACAGCGGTGTATCATGAGGGAAAATATTCTGCTCGGTTTCTCATAATGATGAGAAATGTTCTTGTTTTTCATTTAGTATTTCATTTTAACAAGAAACTTTTCTCCTGATAACGACATAGGAACTTATCTTGATGCAACAAGGAGCATTGCTTTTTATAAAATGAGAAGTTAGTACGTCGTTATGAGAATCTTTCATGTTGTTCTCATTTTATTAAGAACAAGATCGAGCCAAAGCCTAATGAAAGGACTTTGCAGCCGATGGACGTCAGACAAATTGACAATGACTCTCCTGGTATTAAGCACAGAAGGATTGTGCCATGAAGGAATACAGTAGATGTTACTGTATGAATCCATAAAGCCGAGCTGAGCTCTGAATGAATGTTAACAACAGGCTTTTCAATTGTTAAAGTTTAACTTTTTGTGTGCAAAACAGTATTTTCTGTCCTAAAACATTAGCCACAATGTATCAGTACACATAATGAAAATAATTGGTCATTGACTACAATAGCATTGTAGTCTTTGACTGGACCGGACTTGAATGTTTCTTGTGACAGCATCAAACTAACTTACTGTGTCTCATTATAACGACATGTTGGTGTGACATTTTAATGAGAGGTTTCTCCATAATCTGTTGGTGTCCTAACAATGGGGGAAAAAAACATATCATTATACTATGAAAGTATCTAATGACGAAAAAATCTCATTAAAATAGGAGAACTTCTTTTTCTCATTAAAAAGAAGCAGCAGATTTTATTTGTCGTGGTGGCAGCCAAGTGCTGCCGTACAGCTGTAGCTGTACACAAGTTTACTTTTTCCTTTGTGTGGGAGGGCATTTTGGACTTTTTGCCTTTCTGCTCCATCTGAGAATTAGCTTCTGGATTTACATCCAAAAGAAAGCAATTTGTGCTCGACTTCTCATCTGACCATTTTGCATATGTTTTTACAGCGAAACTGAATTTCACAGACATAAAACAATGTGTAGACTAAAAAAACTAAAAGCCTCCCTTGCAAACATAAATGTGTGGCGGTGAGCGCCGTAACCCTTGTTGAGTCGGCGGGAAGTGGCCGACTTTGAATGTTGTGTTTACAAACCGCAAATCAACAAATCCTACTTATTGTGCCTGTAAAACATGAATTCCAGATCTTTGACAGGAGAAAGACTATTAGAAAATATTCCATGTTGTGTGCGTGCAAGTATTTGTATCTCCAATAAATTCCTGTGCTATACACCGCAGTATGTGAATAAAAAGGTATATAAATCAATATAAACTACAAGAACTGACAGGAACACATTTGTATGTAAGTGCATAAGCAGTTTCTATAGCATTCTTACAGTAAAACTGACAAAGAGCTCATCCATGATCGTAAATCTGAGCCTGACTGGCAGTATTTACAGAGAGAAACCTGTGTAACACACCACAATTCATGTGCATTTATTAGCACTGCGGGTTCCATTCATTAACCGATTCCATCCTGATACAAAACACTCATATTTCTATCAGGCGTGTGCTGCACCCCTGGCAGTAATATCAGGAGGATCCTGCTGTAATCTAATTGCCCTCCAGCTGCATCCTCCATCACTGCAGTGTTAGTGTTGCTGACCACACACACACACTCCTTATCTCACTGGATGAAAGGCAATGTAAAGAAGCCTGCACTGGTTGCCTCAGTTAGAATGAATGGAGGCGTCATCACATTTACCTTGATTTACATTTCATCTGTGTGCTATTTGCATAGGTCACACACTCTGCGCTTCACTTACACATTTGCTATTTATTAAGGTGCCATGTTTGATGTGTGCGGTGCCGTTAATGATCAAAGGCTGGGTTTTTATAAATACATAATGATGTTTACCATGAGAGTGGTAAGATTTTCTCATTTAAACTTCATAATAAAACCAAGGTTGTTGGCTCAGGAGGTTTAGATTTGATATTTAATCACGCCTTTATGATGGCACAATATCTGCTAATGGAAACTGCGGGAGAATTAGAGCACACGTCAACTTGTAGCGCCACATAAATTCTGACAGATACGCCGACGGTGGGAGCCTGTTGTCGCCCCACCATGGAGAGCTCCATGTGAATGGATGGAGGTTTGGCTCATCTGCAGTGCGCCGGAGTCTCATGGGCTGGCAGGACTCCAGTCCTCTACTCGCTTATTCATCTCTTTCTCCCATTGCCAACACACACACACACACACACACACACTTGGCACACTCTCAGCCACCACCAGAACAATACCACTTGATTCCCACAATGTCATTAATCTTAAACAAACCAAAATTCAGAGGCACCACATGATGGCAACAAATACAAATTATGCTAATTGACATTTCCAAATGAATCTCTTCAGGAAGATAAGCGCAGTGCGATGTACAATCAAAGTCCATTAGAATTACAGCGCTACACCATTCAAAGTCCACTTTTGGCTGAGTCCCAAAGGTGTACAGGGGGAATAGACTAAACTTGAGGTCCTTAAGAAAATATTCAGCAATAAGAGTAAATTATGCATACAAATGTGCCACAGGTTCGAAGAAATGCTATGTAGATTTGCCAGTTAGGTGGTTCAGGGTGCGGAGGAAGTAAATATATAATCCTGTTTAATAATTCATTGAAATTCATGTTGCTTTGCCTCCAGCCTTGAGAGTATTTAGAATGCAGCCTGCAAGGGCCCAGCTTCTGACTCGTGGTGGTGTGTGGTAAGATTATGGGGGGAAAGCATGAGTGCACTGCACACACACACACATCTAGATGTACACACGCAGAATGCATGTATATATTTATGCCGTGTATCATATGTTCTATAAAATAGTGAAAAGGGATTGTCCACTGTCAACATCTTATCCCCTGTTTGCTCCGTTTCTCCATGGAACGACAGATACAATCTCTAGAGTCTGAAGAGAAGTTCACGCAGAGCTCCAGGCTGGTGAATACACTGAAGCTCAGAAAGATGGCAACGCAGGCACAGAGAGGGCTGCAAATTGGATCTAAAAGTCTTCCATGGGGAAGGAATGGAGAAAATAGAAAAAGAGAGGAGAGGAGAGAGGAGAGGAGAGAGGAGAGGAGAGAGGAGAGGAGAGAGGAGAGGAGCCAAGGTTTATGGGTAGAGATCCATGTGTGATCCATTACTGATGATGTCTTTGCATGATAGAACTACTCCAGCAAATAAAATGTTCTTGTCACTCTCTCTGTCTGTCAGTGTGTGTGTGTGTGTGTGTGTGTGTGTGTGTGTGTGTGTGTGTGTGTGTGTGTGTGTGTAGATTCAGTGTAGATGGTCACTTCTTTCTTCTTTCTCTCTCCAAACACATCCGAGACTGCACCAATCTGTCCATGTTTAAATCACAAATCCAAACTCGTCTTTCTCAGAACTGCTTTAATGTGTGATTAATGATATTTATTTCAGAGTGTTGTTTTCTATGATAATTGTAACTCATGTAAAGTGCGTTTGAGTTCCCCCATAAAAGCGATCTATAAATAAAATGTATTATTATTATTATTATTATTATTATTATTATTATTATTATTATTATTATTATTATTATTATTATATTTACAATATTTAATGCAAGAATGTGTGTGCATATCTGTAACAATCCCAGTTCTTTTTGGATGCAGTTCATACAGTTAAAATGTTGTGATGAAATTTCTGCATATTAAATATGTGTACTAACTGGAGGGTTGTGATGATTAAGAGAATTCTGTGAAAACAGCATCTTCAAGCACTTGCAGGGTACAGCTTACATGTTGGCACCGCCGGTGTCTGTTAATGCCTATTAACGAGACAAAGTTAGCGATTCTTTTGCATTTTCCCCTGCTGTTCCTTTCATTTTCCCTTGTTGGCAGCTTAGAAATTAATGCTAAAATTTGATTAAATTTGAATAAAAAAATACATGCAGTGAATCGGGATTGGATGACTGAGATTAAGTAAAATAACTGAGTATTTTTGGCATGTGTGCAACTGTGTGCTGCCTTCACACTGCATTAGTGTTACCACAAGTGATATAAAAACTGAAGCAGTGTCATAAAATGCCGTTATTACAATCATTGAATTGGCTCAACCTTTCAGATTGCAGCAGTTTCTTTTCATTACATTTCCTGTTAAAACAGGAAGTTTACACCTTACCTGTGTGGTTACGACTTTTAGCAGGATACATGTGAGTGAGAACATCTGTTAACTACAGTGCAATATTCAGTATTGTTCAACAAGTGGCTTCATTAGACAGACTCGATCCCCAGTTCAAATTCATTTAGAGCAAGAAATCGTAACAAGGTTATCCTAGATATATATATATATATATATATATATGTATAAGTATAGTAAGTATAGGGAACAGGCCTGCTGTCAAGACTATCTGGAGTGCCCATGACATTAGGGTAACGTTAGCGGAGACTAACTGATGGACACGTCTCGCTAACACAAATTGTGGGTGACTGAAGGCTAAGCTAGTAAGTGAGGCTAAGCTAACAGGGCAGCAGCCAAGGCCTACCCCGTAACACTAAAATCATTTGGAAAGTGAAAGGTTGCAAATCTAATATAATTTCAGGCTAAACACAAAGACAACTAGAATGGCATTCGGAGAGCGCAGGCGTCCGCCATGGCTGTTTCTGTAGGTGAAAGATAATGTGCGTGTTCGCCCCGTGGTGCTGATCCACCCCAACATTTCACATGTTCTTCCTTGGTCCATGTCTCCACCAAGTTGCATACTAACAGATAGCACTGGGTTACCATGGAAATGACCTCTGTACACACAAAACCTCCCAATGCCAAATACATGTCTAAAGCGTTTGCAACTGTCCCACAGTTGAAGGTAAATCTTTAGTCTTTAGCACACAGCGCTATGCAGCTTGCCATGTTGATCACACACACAGGCCTTCTTTCCAACTCCTCCTCGTGTTTCATCCAACATGCTGCAGGGCCTGAAGGTGGAACAGGCTCTTATTTTGTTGCCAACATCCACCCTAGCTCTGCGATAATGAGCTCCACGGGCCCTGAACCTGACCCGAGCAGGAAAAGCTATCAGTTAAAAATAACAGGAAGGACCATTGCTGTGGTCAAAGCGTTACGTGTTTTAATATAATCCTGGAACAGCATAACAAAAAATGCAAATCAACCTGTGAATCACCACTTGAAATCAGGAAACCCGGCAGATATCTACGGATGGTGGATGTTTATTCATGACAGGTGAGTTATACACAGTAGTTCTGTGGCCCTGCAGGGCAGCAGAGCTTAGTCAAGCAGGACGTTTAACTCTCGGCTTCATAATGATACTTTTTAGAGAGCTGTTCAAAGCTTTCAATGTCCTCTGGTTAGAAAATAGACAGCTAGATTAGAAATGACTGCAGCATGTTCAGCCAGTAACCTGTGGGCTGCAAATCAAAAGCCTACATGCTTCGGTACAGACATGAGCCATTGTATGCAAATTCCATCAGAACAACAATTGCTTTGCTTTCTTTCTTTTTTAAACGCAGGCACCAGCAATAAATGAGCACCAAACTACAGAACTGGTGTCGAACATCTTTCATTTATCTGTGGCGGCTCTGACGCGTCATCATTTGGGATAGCCTTGATGTTAAGATTGGTTTACACAGCTATAAATTTGACGCTGCATTTAAATAGGTGCCTCAGCCATCATTCATTTTGCCACAGCCCTGTGGTGGTTGTAATCTTGATGACACAGTAACATGGCATCCAGGTTTTTTTTCTTTAACCCAGGCTAAATTGCTGTTTATGGCAATAAGAAGGCTTCTATTCCCAGAGGCCACAGTTAGTCAGACTGCCTCTTATTGTCTTACTGCTGGGTTGTGGTGCAGAGCACAAACACTGTCACCAACGCCACCACCATCACCCCTCCTTCTCCTCTGTGCCTCTCTTCTCTGTTGGTTCTCAGAGCTATTATTTTTATCTGAAAACCTATACAAGGCAACAGAGAGAAAAGAGACAAGAGAAAGAGAAGGAGAGGGGAGGGGAGGCACACAGAGAGACAGAGTAGAGCAGGGGAGGAATACTGTGATTCTTCAGAAGCCGTGATCGATGGTACCAGCATGTGTCTGCGTTGCATGTTGCCAGCAAAAAGGAGGGCTCTATTGATTTGCTCCCATATTTCAATAAAAAAGTGGGCTCTCAACCTCAGATTTTCCTCTGTACTTCTATGAATTACCAGCCTCTTACTAAATAAAGACAAGAATGCTAAACGTCAAGCTTGAGCATATTTGAAAAAAACTCCATGTTATCCTCAGACAACAAAAGACACGTTTGCATGTGCAACTGGGACATCTTTGGCATGGTAATGATGTTTCTTGTGGATTTCTGACTGCTGTTGGCCGATGGCTATAATCTTCTCAGGGGTATTTACAGTGCGCCTCTATCCAATTCATGCACAAATATGTCAAGAAGTGAGCAGGCAGTACAAAAGGAACAATCAGATTTAGAAAATAATCTCTTTTTTTTTTTCTGGCAGTTTAACATTGTTCACATTCCCCAGCAGAGATGAGGAAAACACAGGTCTCCAGGTGGATTATTATTATGTAGACCCATCAGGAGGTCAACGCTAATATTATAATGGCACATTTAACATTTGTGCAGATACCTACAGGGACCTCTGCTACGACAAATTAACCTCTGCAGAAAGTGTGTGTGTGTGTGTGTGTGTGTGTGTGTGTGTGTGTGTGTGTGTGTGTGTGTGTGTGCGTGTGCGTGTGTGTGTGCGTGCGTGTGCGTGGGATGTGTATGTGACCTGCTCTTGTGCGAGTGCAGCTCTAAATATAAATCGTTTGGTGGTCGCTTTGGAGGAAATGGATAAATAGAGGTAGGGTGATGAGCTACAGACGGACAGAGAGCGGAGATAATGTGTTCATGGTAAGAAACCAAAGTAAGCAATAAAAACGTAAAAAGATTAAATTCTTTACTGACATTAGAGCTGGCAGCGAGAGGGCGATAGGAAGTAGAATGGATTAATTCGTATTACATTGCAGAATATCTTCTATTTATTCTGGTCAGCAAAGCATATTTGCAAATATGTCAGCCTCCCACAGACAAATCTGCATCACAACAGGATGGAGCATGGTCCCGTATTGTGATTTCCAAATCAGCCATCTGAATCCTAGCCAGAGTGAGCTCTTTCAAACAGACCGTTTGTAGAACGTGTGACTGAATTCCTTCTGCTGTAGTAACAATCAGATTTGTTCAACAAAGCAAGCCAGTCATTGCTCGAGAGGTAACACTCATTTAGCAGAAGATACACCAAGAAACCTCTTCTATAACATGACAACAACAAAAGAATGACTTCCTCTAAATCCTAATTGGAAATTTTCACGGGAGATTGAAACTCAAACGCCTAAATAGACAATATGTGAAAAATGTAAAAACAAAAACACAGAGAATGGTGAGTTTTAAATTAAATGAGCTGCATAAGTAATAGTTCCCAGCAGTGGGCATCCCCAACTCACTGTGCCTGAGCAAATAAGCCTGCACACAGCCCGCTTTTTAGATCAAAATAGACAGCAAATTGATACAATCAAATCTGAAAACTGTCACCGCCATTGGAGATGCAATTTACCCCCTTTTTTCCATGATGAAGTCGGGATTTGTGTTTCTATTTTCTTTTATGGTGCCATCGTTTCCCAAACTGTTTCTTTTATGTCCCTCAGAGCCTGGTGAAAAATAGCAGGGAGGCCGTATATCTTTCAACACCGAGGCTAATCTGCAGCACACACACAGTTCTATGTTGCTGTATATGTCATTGTAGTTGCACTTATTCATTTGCTATTTAAAGCAGGTGAATAGCAGCGACAGTGACACAAACTCTAATAGCACTCTGAGAGGGCAGACCTCGGACAAAGCCAATGCTCCTTGGATGGTCACCTGACTTCAGGGTGTTTATGAGCTTTAAGTCATAATGTGGAAACAACTTGGCGAAGGTTATAAACTCTGGTAGCACTTGATATACGAGTTTACTAGTAAGAGATGCAGAAACAACGTTAATCCTAAAAATGGATTCTATGTAAGGAGTACCGCTTGGAGCTCAGTCGACATCAAGAGTGAAAATAATCAGATTTTGAACAGAAATGTGCAATTTAATAAACATGATGTTTTTTACATTTTACATTAGAGCTCTCTCTCTCTCTCTCTCTCTCTCGTTCTTCTCTGTTCTCTCTTGTATCTCTCTCTCTAGTCTCTCTCTCTTTCGTCTTCCTCTCTCATCCTTAGTCTCTCTCACTCTCGTCTCCTCCTCCTCTCTCTCTCTCTGTCTCTCTCTCTCAGTCTCTCTCTCTCTCAGTCTTTCTCTCTCTCTCTCTCTCTTCTCTCAGTCTCTCTCTCTCTCAGCTCTCTCTTCTCTCTCTCTCAGTCTTCTTCTCTCTCTTCTCAGATTCTCTCTCTCGGTCTCTCTCTCTCTCTCTCGTTCTCTCTTCTCTCTCTCTCGCTTCTCTCTCTCTCTCTCTGCTCTCTCTCGGTCTCTCTCTCTCTTGGTCTCTCTCTCTCTCTCTCGTCTCTCAGTCTCTCTCTCTCTCTCTCATCGTCTCTCGTCTCTCTCTCAGTCTTTCTCACTCTCTCTCTCTCCTCTCGGCTCTCAGTTCTCTCAGTCTCTCTCGGTTTCTCTCTCTCTCTCTCTCGCTATCTCTCTCTCTCTCTCTCTCTCTCTCTCTCTGTCTCTCTCTCTCTCTCTCTCTCTCTCTCTCTCTCTCTCTCCGGTCTCGCAGTCTCTCTCAGTCTATATCGGTCTCTCTCTCGGTCTCTCAGTCTCTCTCTCTCCGTCTCTCGGTCTCTCTCTCCGTCTCTCTCTCTCTCTCTCTCTCTCTCTCTCTCTCTCGGTCTCTCAGTCTCTCTCAGTCTCTCTCTCGGTCTCTCAGTCTCTCTCGGTCTCCCTCTCTCGGTCTCTCTCTCTTTCTCTAATGAGCCGTGAGATTGACAGCTGGATTACTGGGCTGGTGTGTAATCCTTTAATTTCTCCATTTAAGATAATCACTCTCTGGATGAAGTGCTGCCTACATGCACATGCACACACAAATACACCCAATGCACAATAAATACAGTGTTTATATATAAATAAATGTGTATGTGAAAAATTAACAAGAAATGATGGTAAAAAGAAGAGCATGCAGGCGCCCTGATCAAATATAGATTCAAGGCTGAATTAATCCAAAGGACAAAGTAGAGCACAGGCTGCTCTCTGGGACCTTTTTGATATTAGAGTTTGCAGAACAAAGGCATCTTGACAGTGTAGTCTTTTAATTAAGCCGATAGAATAGCAAAAGCCCCGTGGCTTCAGAAATGGTTGTACAGTACAATACAGAGTGGCCCTCTGGAGATGCATTCAGCAGCTTAGAAGAATCTATGTGTTGAGTCAAGCCCAACGTAAATCATTTTGATTGGACCATGTTTTTCATCTCCTCCAGTGCCGCAGACTGAGGATATGAGTGTTGAGGTAGATGAGAGGTCAAGTAGCAACACAAGGTCAAACCGCTTCGCTGTAATTCATCAATAAAGTGAGAGGCCATATGTCACTCTGAGCCTCTGACTTAGGAACGAAGAGGAGGTGGGCGAGAAGAGAAACAAAACGGTTCAGCTGAAGAAGAGGTCAGCTAGATTCCAACCTAAATTCTCACAGCTCATCACTCAGAACACATATTGTAAAATGTGCACATCTTGATCATCTTGATGATCAGCTTGTTCGCTGTCGCACCAGGAGTTTGTCAATTCTTTTTTTTTTTTTTTTCAATGTGTTTTATTTCTAAGAGTAAAAAGGCCTGGCACGACTCAAAGCCAATCGCAGCTTTGAAAAGCCATAATTTCAGACTAATGATAACGGAAATGGAAAATTGGTTCAAACCGAGCTCTTCCACATTATTTTCCGACAGGGGTTTGAACTGAGCTCTTGTTCTCTTCTTTTCACTTTCTTTGCAGGGTTATTGTAGATGAAGCCCTATCTTTTATTCTATTAATTGTAATAATAATTACATATGCAATAATCCACCTAAATGACACTGAAGTGTTGCATTGTAGTGACAATACAAACAAGCAGGATAACGCGCAAGTGAATAATTTGAGCTGAAGAAACACCACTTCAATACTGGAGACCTAATTTGTATTCAGATGCATGTAAATCCCACAATCCTAGAGGAGGGGGCGAGGGCTTTGCAACGCACTGGTAGATTGTGGGTTAGACTTACAGCTAAAAGGTGAAGCGGAGGTCTCCCCCGGGGGGAAACTGTTCATTTCTGCATTGCAAGAAAAAAACCAATAGAGACTTAATCGAGGCCACCAATCGTTAACGGACACTGAGATGCAAAGCGCTAATAACATTGATTGTGATGGAGGGCGGTCAATTAAAAAAAGGTATTCGATAACAAGTGCAAATAGAATCACAGAATACAAGGTCACCAATGGTACACCTGGTGTTTATTCTGCTTTTTGCTACTTTCTTTGATAGGAAAAGAAAGGAAAAACCAAAGAAGCACCACTTTAAACTTTGCCCATGAATGTTTTTTTTGTTTTGTTTTATAAATGTGCCCTTGTCTCACCTCCAGAAATACAGTAGTAAGTCTTTAGTTCCTGCTCCAACATAGTCTCTTTCTTATCCGTTAATCCCTTGCCAAGGACTCTTTACTGGCTAACACCATCACAAGTGCATAGTTTCTTCTTCTTCTTTTTTTCTCTCCTTTTAATAACTCCATGATTTAACCCACAGCCGGCAGCTCTTGCAGATGCAATCCGAGGTCTGATAATATCACGGTTAGCTCCGTTAGAAGGTCAGAACACAACACAGGGCACAATTAGCTCACCTCTGTGTTGTCAGGAAATGTAGATCTACTGCATGATCTCAGCCAGTAAAGTGCAAATAGAGACCGTGCACAGCGCTTTGAAAATGCAGCAGGCGCCAACACACTTCCTACAGCCACTGAGGAAATGACTCCACAACAGGATGAAAAGGATTTTGCTGTGGTGTGTACTGTATCTTGGGTGGTCTTGCTTGATTGAATTGGCTCATTATGTATGTCATGTTGAAGGGAGTTCGATGGATATAGTGGCGTAGTGTGCTTTGGTAAGAAGGCAGGTGAGATAAAGAGAAGTGATGTGGCTCATCTTCTGTACCTGTATTCTATCAGCTCGCCACAGACTGCAGGTCCTGGCTGCACAGATGAAAGACTCTCTGGAGGACAAGAGAGACGTTCCTGAGTCAGAAGGAAAATGGCATCCTGCTTATCAAATGCCTGGAAACGTAATCCCCCCCCCCCCCGTTCTTGGGTCTGGACGTACTTATGAAAGCACTGTCACTTTGGATAGTAGGTTAGGAGTCAGGAGTTCTCCACAGCACAGCGAACACCGAGCTGGCTGTTTCAAAGCAGATATGGCTCCTTGCCAGATTTTCCTGCTGTAGTCTAATTGAGGTCATGTTACAAGTCATTTTCTATGTGTAACTTTTAGAGATGGACTTAAACAATGGGAAATCCATGCCGAAAGCCTATAGCTGATGGAGGCATGATCTTCCTCAAATTAATCTGTTAGATTAAAGTACAGTGAGTGCAATGTTTTAACTACAATAAAAATAAATTAGAATAATAAATCAATGTAAAAGCCCTGGGATGAAGGAAGCGAGGAAAACAAACCCAAGTGCATTATTTTTACATAGAGCCAGTTCAGCTCCGGTTATTCAAGAGACAACGCAGGGACACAGCCCATTCTCTTGGACAGGACGATGTGGAGTGGAGGTGGCAAAGCACAGGATTTATGAAAATATATTGTACGCTGAGTTAAGGAATACACACATCTTGTGATGCTGTCTGACAGAGAACATTCAGGGATCATCCGTTTGTTTTAATCTCATTTGCCCACAACAAAGTTGCCCTCTGCTGCATTTCTAAAGCCCAACAATGTAATCTCTCAACAAACAACGTTTCTTCAATCCAGTAAATCCATCAAAGTCATTTTCTTTGTAACATAATTTTGGTGACAAGAAGCAAAATATGCAATCAGACAGGTATCTAAATCACACAGAGCCGTGTTGTTCGCCGTCTCTCAGGACTGGCGAGGTGTAAAGGGTGAAACTCATCACTGCCGTCTTTTCAGATATGCGTCGACAGTGACTTAAAGAGACACTATCCTGACTGAACTGTATTTCAAATCAATTTCTTTTGTGCCGAGGCCACATCCCCTTGTCCATGTTCCGAGGTGTCTGTTCTGGCTCTTGGAGCGAGGTGATGGTTTACACAGCGATGTGCAATCACTGGAATATTTCTTTTCATGGCTTATCTGCCCACAGCGGGAATCTGCACAGAGCGCGACTCAAAGCCCGGCTGTCTGCTGGCCTGTGTGCCACAGCCTTCCCCTCCAATCCTGACCCAGCTCTCAGACAAACATCTCCATGGGAGCATGGGATGATTTATTCAGCACAACTTAGCGGCAGCGCAGAGATTTAGTTAAACAAAGGTCTTTTATGGTCAACCACAGAGCAATAACAGCCTTTTTAACCTATACAGCTGGCGAGGAATGACCAAAGTGGGCACTGAATGATGCATTACGATTCCAAAATGACCTTTCAAGTCTTGACCAGACGGCTCCCTTTACCTACGAGTGGACACGATAAGAAAAGAAGCAAGGACGTCTATCTACTAACTATTTACGGTCATTTAAATCACCGCTGACCATTTTCAAAGTCGTGCTGTTGTGTTTTTGAATGTTGGTTGCATTGGCATTGGTTTCCATTCATTTCCATTTGGTCACTGTCAAGATGAAAAAATAAATCTCCAAGTTTATGTTTTAAGATAGCTTAAAGCAGTTGTTTTCAACGTGGGAGTTAGGACTCCTAATGGGTCACAATATAAATCTGCAGGGTCAGGATCTTGTTTTAAAGCTGTTTTCTTATGAAATACTTACTGGAGTTTTAAGTCTACAGGACTATTTCTTAAATCATATTAGAATGAAAGTATCGGAGGAGGGAACAACACATTCTGGTCCAACTGCTGAGTAGATAAGTCAAAAAGGTGAGAAACCAGTAAAAGATTACATGATCCTTTGTGGGTTGTGTCTGTCATAGGCTCGAGAAATATGCAATATATTTTATTTGTAATGTTCATTTGTGTAGTAATGCAGATAGGATTGCAAGTAGGAGTGCCCTAATAACCTAGACTGCAACATCCCAGATTTGTGTCCGACTGGTGACCTTTGCTGCATGTCATTCCCAATTAATCTCACCCCTAATGCCCTGTCATCTCTCTGATGTCTACTGTTTCCCATGATGCTTCCTTGAAGGTAACACATTGCCTTGGAAAAAGGTCAGCAGTAATGGAAAAGTGTGATAATACACCAGTATGATATTTTAAGCACACACTGTGGTGCAAAAGGCATAATTAACACGAGCATCAAGAAACTTCACTTCAAAACTCAGATTGGTGTGAATGAATTTGGCATCAAAAATGTGAGTCAGTCCTAAAGTACACAAAACAGAAGAACAAGACCTCCCCCTTCCACCTCAACATGAAAAAAAGAGCTGCGCTCCACACATTGTGCAGCGACTGGAAACCTGCAGCCTGGTTCCCACTGCACCTGCTGGGCCGCAGCTCTTTAGTCCTCCCCCCATCGCTCACTGTCTCTCTCTCCAGGGAGACAACAGCCACGGCCCACAGCGGGCCAGCAACCCCTTAGCCAGCTCCGGAGCTTCCCAGGCGCTCCCTCAACTCATCCCCGGCCCATTCATTTCTCTTGAAAATTGACAGTTTCAGGCTATACATATTGTGGAGTTAGTATTAAAGGCTTCCTCCTGCTTTGTATCCCACTGTCTAGAACACAGACCTTCAGTAAGGCTAGCCCCCGCACATTCATCACTGCATGAGGACTTACTGTAAGCTGCTGCAGCCCCTGTTTGAGTAGCCAGTTGGGAGGACAGAACGGCTCTCAGATTGATTTTCATGAAGAACAAACACAGAGACCGACCAAATGAAAGCAAGAGACTGGAAGCAAAGGTAATAAGGGATCAGAGCAGGAGCTGATGTAGCACATAAGGTTAATCACATTGATGCAGTTGAGCTTTGCTGTAACCTTTTTCTTTTAAAAAACCTAATATGTACAGCAGGACACAATATTCCCCCCCCCCCCCCCCCCCCCCGAGACAGACGTGCGTGTAACACACACACACGGAGGAGGACCCAACATACTTTATCTATCTAGTCACATCACTCTCTGTTAACATTGTTTGGGTCTGGAGGGACGCCTCAGCCCATTTCCGAACAGGCAGAAGCCTCGAGCCCCGGAGCCCCTTCAGGCCGACTCGCTCTCCACTGACTGGCTGCACTGTCCTTGTCAGCCTCCTAAATAACAAAATAGCCTCCAGATTAAGTCAATTGTTTTGCTCGCAGCCGGAAAATGCTCAAACAGCTGTTACAATGAGAATGCCATTTCCTCCTGGCAAACAGCATTTCTACGTATTAATGGACAAACATTTGGCTATAAAAGCAACGTGTCAAGGGAGCGCTGAGCCTGTTGTACACGCAGTACAATATGTTAGAGGAAGAAAATTGCGGAACAACTAATATTGTGCCTCTGACTAAAACCAAGTTATGAAAATCTGCAAAATGCTGAAGCACTCTTCATCCTGGGGGTCATATCTTTATTGTAGTTTAGAGGTTTCGATATAATGTTCTATGTTATAGAAGCACATCAAGTTCAATTCAAAGGTTTTGTTTATCTGTGAATTATGAAAATTGCGACCCTAGGATGTGAATTAGAGGGTTTTTTCCCATTATAGCAAAGATTCACCAGCAAATAAAAGACACACTGTGAAGAAACATCATTTCAAATGGCAGGATATGAGCCTCACGGTAGATACAGCACACTGCCTGCTCGGAAAAGAAATGGAGCGAATGAAAACAGAATTGAATTCCTCCGAAAAACAGAAAGAATAAAAGGACTGGAACATGTATTACACTGAACAGTGGGGAATAAAGTAAAAGTGTTGGGCTTCCAGCTGCAAACGTGCAGAGTATGGAACAGCCATTTAAATGAGTCTGCTTTGTCAGCCGGCTGCTTCATCAATCAATAAAATAAATGATTTATTGTTTTTTTTACAGCAATCAGTGTAATTTAGATGTTCATTCAGCAATGAAACTCCATATCCAACGACAACTTTCGATCAAAATGCATTACACGCCTGCTGTCACGTTAGGTTTAATAACATCCCAGGGGTTTCTCAACTCAAGCTGCAACACAACTGGATCGCTCTGCTTGAACATGTGCAAGTCTGGGCTCAAGATGAGCTGCTTATGTTGCACAGCCACAACCAGAATGTTCTTTAGCAGTGGTGGAGAGCCACGCTCCATAATATGTGTCTCCCCACACGTATAGAGAGAAACACTCACTCACTCAATCACACTATGAGGTGTGGGGACACATCTGGGCAGAGATGAGAAAATATCAGCTGTCAATAAAGGAGATCCAGCAGCGGCAGGCTTACCTTTGAGAATGCTCTGGCCATGCAGTACGTCTCTCGAGACAATCACTGTGTAGAAGTTCTGGGAGAAGCCGGGTCTGCATGGGGGTTTGAGGGGCTGGCCTGCCTTACTTCCCTGAGGAACAAAACAAGACGGGCTGTTAAGCATCGGCAAATCGACTCGCAGCCACAGGGTCACAAGCTGATCCTGCAGCTTTTTCAGACTCATATTGAACCTCACAGTCTCTCTGGGTGCACTGAGTGATTTGCTTCAGACGACAGCACTTGGACCGCCACAGTGTGTAATAATAACCGTCATTATCCCCGTTACAGATGTTACCATCATGGTCATCATATGTTGGGGATACAAGTCCAGATAATGACATCAATGTGTATAAAGATGACAACTGTAACCAGCAGGAAATGTTTCCTCCTAAACATCCATACTGCATGCTGACTGGAGTGAGAGAGAGAGCACGAAGAGTGTGCATGTGTGAAAGAAACCAAATGCATTGAATTATACTGTTGATGTATAGGCATCGTTCTTCCAGCAGGCATTTCATTCTCTACAGAATGCACTTACGGCAATACAGCTCATTCATTACATCAATTTGTGTTAATAAAGGAAATATGGTACATTTTGCTGCATTATACAGGCAACTCAATATTGCCCTTGCTGCACATCAACAACACATTACTACTGCATACAACTGGGAAACAAAGCTGATTTTAAAGCATTAATTAAGTTTGGAAAAAAAGTAAGCTAATCATAATTTGTCCCTAAAAACATCTTTCTTAAATAAGCACTGGACCAAATAACCAAGTCGTTAACTGAGCCATTAATCCACGAGATGTAGAAAAGGAGAAATGACAGTGCGTAAAGGTGCGTAAACCAAGTTAATCGCAGCCAACAGAAAGAGAAGCCCCTCCAGAAAGCACTGTCCTCTGCAATAATGCACTGCAGTTTATTTAGCAGAGAGGATGGGGAGGCTAGCGAACAGAGTTTTCTAAGACTTTTTTCCACCACACTTAGACAAAACATATTGTTGACCTTAAACGTTGCCGACTGAAACTCTATTACACGCATCATGCTGTCTTTAGCGCAACGCTGCGGGGGAAAGTGAGCCTCTCACAGACACTTTCTGTGGGCTCATGCAGCGCGAGGCAAAGCCCCAAGTAAGCACTACAGCAGTGCAGCACTTCCACTCTACCGTTAGCCGAAAAGACGTGTAGAGAAATCAACTCATCTTACCGAGGATGCGCCCACAAGTAAGGTGCACGCCAGGATGACGCAGCCAACGTTCATCTTTGCAAAATCGCGTGTTAGGAAAAAAGAGGAAAAGATGAGTCTTCTTCGCCAAATGCACCTCAGTAAATTCCCGGAGCCTTGTTTCTTCTTCTCGGATGCTGAGTGAACGACCGTCCCTACTTGTCTGGCGCAAAAGTGGCGCTGAGACAGAGGTGCTGCGCTCCGTCCGGAGGAAGCCGGTGCCCATTGGATGACAGCGTCACTACAACCCCTCCCACCGCACGGCGGAGCAGCAGACATGGCAGTGTGCACTATCCGAGCTTCAAATCACTCCCTGTGATAATACCACGCACACTTCTGGGATCTATTAGGAAAAAATGCATTTTCCAGGCTATTTAGATTCATATTTTCACTTCAGTTGGAGCAAAGGCGGGTCCGGCGGTGTGAGTGACGAGCAACCATCCGAGTCTTTTCATGTGTCCATCAGCTAACTGGAGTCTATTTCACACCCCAGTTACCCCCTCTGCCCCTGATCCGCGGTATAAGTACGCCAAGAGCTGCAGAGTTATGAGCTTTTTATTAAAGCTACTATGATAGACCACTGCGGGATAAGAATGTAAGGTTCAAGTGAAATAAAAGTCCAACGAATCAGTAGCCTGTGTAATGACCTGCAGGAAATATTTAAATGTTGCCAAATCATTTGGTCCCAAAAAAATTTTAAGAGAAGGCTGAAACAATTGTTTATTTTGTGGGCTTATTCCATTTATTGTTACATGTGATAAATTGTCTGTGCCTTTAACTGCTCACAATTTAATAATGTTGACATTTCCAAAGCCCCAGATCAGCGGCTCAATTTCCATATCTGAGAGGTCATGACAATTTAATCCCATCAAAAGGAATAGGACATTATTGCAGTGTCAATCAACAGAGCCCAGCGTCTGCCTCTGTCACTGCCATTCACTTTGCTGCTTTATTCTCACCACCAACTCCCACAATATAAAAACCCCGTCTCTGAACAGTATTTTTTCCTCTTTCATTTTCTTTCCTTTAAACGGTATCTTCAAAATAAACAGCTTGAGGCTGATAATTAAGATGTACTCCTAATCTAGTTGACTACAGCTCAGTGGTTGTTTCTGTCCAGAGGGCAGAATTTTTTAAGGTCAGAGATATCAGAAATACACTCCACTCATCTCCCTTCAGGACATTTTGCTTTTTGCTTTTATAATACCCTGGAATACAAGTCTGCAGAGGAACTGTATGACAAGGATTCAAAACTCACGCCTTGTACAATGAACAATGACTGTAATAAATAACGTCACATCTTTGTATCCATCACTGTCATTTCCTGAAAGGAAGGAGGATCAAAAAGGAAAAGAGCTCCGAGTTCCAAATTGTCTGAGAGTGCTGAATATGGCACGTCCTCAAGTGAAGAATACATTGCTACTATATTTTCCAGTATACATAGGTTAGATAAGGCTGTGCACATGCTGTTTTAGCTTTACACCTATTTGCTAACAACAGTACAGTGCATAAAGTGATCATGGCCGTCCCGACCGATTCTCTGCTCAGTATATTGCGCGTGGCTCGAAGGTACCCTGTCAGTTTCGTAACGCAAGTAAACTATTCCTCTCAAGTATCGAGCATTTGCCTAATAAAAACACCATCTGGGCACTTGAAGTGAATTGGTTTAAGGCTGTGCTGAATTATTAAACAAATCTTACAAAATGGTCCCAGTTCTCCTTTTTACAGGGGGAAAGACGTTACGACAGGAACACCTTAACATCGACTACACAGGCTGACAAATTCTCCTTAACATTTGTTTGAATCACTTTTACTCTTCTAGTCGTTTGTGAAGAATTACATGTCACTCCTAATTTCTTCCTTTCTCTTTTTTGGTTTGGTTGGATTCCACAAGCCGAACTTATTAAGTGACAATTCTTTCATTCATAAATTTTGCTTTGACAAATTTACAACAGCACCGTTCTTTTTGTATAGCATTTATCACCAAGGCACAAAATGTGTAAAGGCTCATTGGGAATTTAATGATCCTTCCTGCATACATTAGGGCCGACCAGTAGTCGATCATTTAGGTCTGATACCAGCATAATTAGGGAAGACATTTATACATGATATACTTGTTGCTCAGCTTTAACCCTAACAGGGCCAGCGTGCACGCCGGTGTTCCACCCCACAGGGTTTGCATGTGAACCGATGATAGTGGTGTATCTCACTATCACTCGACATATTAATAGCTCTGATCCTGATCTGCAAAATGAGCCATCACACTTGGTTCCAAGCGACATGTGCACAGCATGTATGGCTGTGTCTCGTTCTACTTCATGGGGGAAGAGGCTGTGAACTGCAATTGTTATTGATTGTTTGGGACTGTTTTGGACACAAGTCACTTTGTAGGTGTTGATTCTTCACCCCCATAAAGTCAGACAGGTCAGTCACATGCTCTGACTCGAGTAAAACCTGAGTAAAAGGTACTTTATATAAATGTCAACAAGTCCTAAATATATATTAATGACTAAACACGTTGTTTGCCCTCTAGAGCATTTTCTCATCTGAGGGTAACTTTGTTGAGGCTAAGGAATGCTTCGTTGTCATGGTTGCAGTAATAACTATGTGGTTAAGGAACAATCTTTATTGACCTTTCCACCCCAACCTGCTTCCTCTACAATAACATGACATCTTGCTTTGTTCCCATCATAATTACTGTGGCTGTGTCACTTGAACATATCGGTATGTTGGTTTGGGACACTGATGATAATGTTCCAATTTCAGGAATGTGACTTATTGGTTAAGAGTATAGTTTCTGCAGGTTCCACCAAAAACCAGTCATATTCACTGGTTGGGTGGTTTACTGTTTTACAATGAGTTATACTTTTTTAGACCTTCAGAATTCTAATAAAATGCATCTCATCATGGAATCTTTCAAGGCCCACCTAAAATCTACGTGTGTATAATGCATCATACACACATATATATATATATATATATATATATATATATACTAAGGAAGCTATTGGCAGCCCTGGTTATCTATGTGGGGGAAACGTGCAGAGATTTTGAGAGGTTGATAAGTAGAAGTAGCATAAAAACACAGCCGAGGACTGAGAGGCTTAATAACATTTCTGACTACTCATGAAGCAGATCTTAATGTTACAAGTTTATACGTGTTTTTATCTCATTAGCATCACTGAGAGCCGTATGCACTCCAGTCAGTCAGTGCAGAGGCATTTCACTGCTCTGTGGCTTTGTCTGATCAAACATTCACTGAGGAGAATCTAATTAGCAAAAGGAAGAAAATGTGTGTTGTCCATACATGCTTGTGAATATGTACACCTTCGCTGTTAATTTGCACTC
The DNA here is from genome assembly GCF_900634415.1 of Cottoperca gobio. Taxonomy (NCBI): domain Eukaryota; kingdom Metazoa; phylum Chordata; class Actinopteri; order Perciformes; family Bovichtidae; genus Cottoperca; species Cottoperca gobio. The sequence goes on along the minus strand of NC_041359.1, from coordinate 7,315,313 downwards.
AAGAAATTCTTCTATTGTTGGCATTGTTTAAAGCTTGTTATAGATGCTGGATCATATGCTATAAACCTGCCAGCTCACTATTAATTACTCAGACTGAGAATGTTGCTGATCAGATCACACTTTGACAGATTGTTATTAATTGTTATTAATTGTTATTTATTGTAATTATTGTTATACTGTACACATAATTCCATCCCCATGAATGCACAGTGGGACATAAGCTGTGTGTGTGTGATGTGAACTTTGCTTTGAACAGACATTTTCACAAGGTGTAAGAGCCGCACAGAGTTCATCTCTGCAGCGCTCACAGCGATGCCACTGATGATGCAACTATTGCACCGTTGTCAACTGTGCAGGGAATAGTACGACTTGCCTTCAATGTGAAACTGTCCTCATTGCTGACCAAGGAGAAAACTTCACAGACATTTCCAGAGTTATATGACACCACAGTAAAATTAACCAAACTCTCCTGAGTAATTTACTCTTTCAGGCAGAGAGAGAGGGAGCGGGAGAGGACAGAGAGAGGGAGAGAGAGAGAGGATAGAGACAGAGAGAGAGAGAGAGAGAGAGAGAGAGAGAGAGAGAGAGAGAGAGAGAGAGACAGAGACGACAGAGACACAGACACAGACAGAGACAGAGAGAGACACAGACAGAGACAGAGAGAGAGAGAGAGAGAGAGAGAGGATAGAGCGAGAGAGAGAGAGAGAGAAAGAGAGAGAGGATAGAGCGAAAGAGAGGGAGAGAGAGAGAGAGGAGAGAGAGAGCGAGAGGATAGAGGGAGAGAGACAGAGAGGGAGAGAGATAGAGGGATTAAGATAGAGTTCGTGATAAGAGATAGAGAGATCTATAGATATAGAGAGATATCTAGAGACTATATCGTCTTCTCTCCTCTCTCTCTCCCTCGAGATCTTCCCATCTCATCTAGAGAGAGACAGCTCGATATAGATTATAGAGAGATAGAGCGAGAAGCGAGAGCGAGATATATGCCTAGATCGATAGATAGAGATAGATTTATAGCTATTCCTTCTCGTCTCTCTCTCTAGTTCTCTCGACGATATCTCTCTCTCTCTCTCGAGATTTCTATTTCTCTCTCTCTATTCTCGACTATGGAGATTATAGAGAGCTAGATAGAGAGATTCTCTATATCGCTATCTAGAAGAGCTCTTTCTCTTCTTTCTCTCTCTCCTCTCTCGCTCTCTCTTTCCTCTCCCTCTCTTCCTCTCTCCTCTCTCTCGCTTTCTCTCTTTCTCTCTCTCTCCTCTCTGTCTCTCTCTGCTCTCTTCTCCTCTCTCTCTTTCTCTTCTCTTCTCTCCCTCTCTCTCTCCTGCTCTCTCCTCTCTCTGCTCGCCTCTCTCTCCTGCTCTCTCTCCTCTCTCCTCTTCTCTCCTCTCTCTCGTCGCTCGCTCTCTTCTCGCTCGCTCTCGCTCTCTTCGCCCTCTCTCTCTCTCGCTCGCTCCGCGCTCTCTCGCAGCTCTCTCGGCTCTCGTCCCTCGCGCGGAGAGAGCAAATGTACAGTAAAAATAGTTATTTTTTCTACACTATGCAACTGTTTTAGAATCATGTTGTTGTGTGTGCAATTAAACACAATATCTGTGGAATATAATATATCATGGCAGCACCAAGTGTAGTAAGCACTGAAAGGTCATCTTCAGTACTACTTACAATATATTGTAAGATAAACATAAACATAAATATTTCCATATAGTGAGTAGCGTGCTTTAACAATAATTTATGAGTGATTTTTCCCTGAGGATTCAGGCTGACGCAGTTTGCAGAGTCTGCATTTTAAATTGATGCACAGCGAGAAACTGAAAAGAGAAAAAGAAAGGTAGGCTCAACTAAACTGCAACACAAATTCTGCACAAACTCCACAACACTGAATCCTCTCAGAAACTTCTGTTTTGTTTTAACCAGCAGCTCCTAAATGAATGAAATATTGATATGTGCACAACAGAAATGCCTGAAGACCACAGGAAGCAAAGGATCCGTCAGTAAAAGACCAAAGTAAACATTTACTCAACACCTAGAGAGGAGAAAATGATGTAAAATAAATATAAAGCAATTTCACCCCTGATCTGAGTTTTTAATATAGCTAAGATTAGATAATATTTCTGTTCCAGTGAGCTTCAAACATATTTCAATACAACTGTGCAGCAGCTCCTCCACAGAGTGCCGACCGGCAGAATCCACATGACAGGGTAAAAACAATTGGCAATTAGTTTTTGTTTATTTGACAATTCATTTAAAAAAAGACACTTACATGGTTACAACACTAATCAACATGCACAATTAAAAAACCATCAAGGATAACACAAGAAATAAAAGAAAGCACTTTTACCAGCGTCAGATTTGCTGCCCTGGACCTGGTGTTGTGCCTGTGAGCCTCTCTGACCTGCAGGAAGAAGTTTAATAAGTCATTTGGAGCTACACCATTAATAATTTTGTCATAGTTTTAACTGTGTCACTCTGACTCCACAGGGAGTCGGTTTAGCTGCATGAACTGGTTCCTGTGTGGCTTCATTGACCGAGACCTAAGACCACTCTGATCAATTTATTTTGGGAGACCTTTTATCTTCCAGAGCTTGGGAAGACTACAGTACCATCTGTCATCTCACACTTTGATCACTGCAACTCCCTCCTCGCTGCACTGCCTACATGAGCCATCCGACCTCTACAGCTCATCCAGAATGCAGCAGCACTACTGTTCTTCAAACTATCCCAGTTCTCCCACACTACACCGCTCCTCCGCTCCCTTCACTGGCTACCAGTGGCGGCCCAAATCTGTTTCAAGACTCTGGTGCTGGCCTACCGTGCTTTGAATGGATCAGCCCCTTCCTACATCCAGGCCATGGTCGAACCATACACCCAGCATGTTCACTTCGCTCTGCGTCGACCAATCGGCTCGCCACTCCCTCACAGCGAGTGGGACCCAGATTTCCCTCAAACAAAACCACCTGTTTGCTATCCTGGCTCCAAAATGGTGGAATGACCTCCCCATTGATGTGAGGACAGCAGACAGTCTTCACACCTTCCGGCGCAGACTGAAAACTCTCCTGTTTCGACTGCACCTCGACGGAAACAAAAGTAATTATAAATAGATGTGTTCTTTGTATGTTGCACTTACATTGGTTTGGCTTATTTGTAGCTAATGGTTTAATTAATATTCTATTGTTTCTGTATGTTGCACTTTTGTTTTATTTGAAGCTGTTGTTCTGCACTTAAAGGATTTTACCTGTTTGAAGTTAAAGTACTTGCAGGATTCTTGCTGTTCGGAGTTGTATCCTCATGATTGTTTGCACTTATTGTAAGTTGCTTTGGACAAAAGCGTCGGCTAAATGAACTGTAATGTAATACCAGGATGTGCTCGTCTAATCAAAGAGGCATTGGATTATGGTGGATGTCGCAAGTTTCTGACTTTCCCTATCAGGAACAGTGGGCCTCGTTCACCGAGCGCTCTGAAAAAGACAATTCTTCTTAAAACTCTTTTCAAATGATTTTTTTGTTGTGTTCATTTATTTGCCGAAACCTTCGTTTGGGCAATTATGATTAAATTCTCCAAACTTTTCTTTTCAATTTCTGAATTGAACCCTACAGTCTTGTGCGCTTCCACTTTCAGGGCCGTACAAGTAACTGACGGAGGTTTTAACAGAAATGTCATTCCCCTTAAAATGAATTTTGAAATCCAGAACTTTGTTGAATCTGAGTTTGGAACCAAACGGAATTGATTTTGTTTTCCCACGGTGTAAGGAGAGTTTATTATCAGAGACATGCACTGATGCTGCTCACTAAGCCAATGGGTCAGTTTTTATCACAGACTATAAGACTGTGGACCCAAAGTAATGACACACGGACTCATATTTAACACAGAGGTATGAGCCCCTGCAGATGCCTGTATCACTAACCTTTTGACTACCATTTCAATATACCATGATTGCCTGATAGGTGCACAGAGAGTGGCCTGACGGTGATGGATGACGGTGGATGTCATTTGATTTTCATTTGAACCGGAACATCCGAATCTACTGCGCCTAATTAACCTCTCCTGTCTGTTTCCAGTTGGCAGACTTCCACAGCCATGTGGAGGGGAAAGGAATCTAAAGCAGCTCACCCACAACATATTTCACACACAATTTAAATTGTAGGCATGTGTCACAACTGTAGATTTGCTAAGAAATATCCTCAGAGTTAAAGTTCAATGCATGATACCAACTCCTCTAGAAATACATTTACTTTTATATATTTATATTCATATGCTTTTCCAATTGCATATATTAGTAGAGAAATGCAATTGCTGCCAATATGATGTTCCCTGCCAAGTGTAAGAAGCACTTCATTTTGTACCACAGACATGTGGTAAGATGGATGTTGGGCATACAAAGCACAGGACATTGACTCTGAAAACTGAGGCTGGAATCCGACGTCTGGCGTGTGGTTCGATTCAAGAAGCAAAAGCACGTGTTAGGGTCAACAAGTACATCATCATATCTAGAAGAAGCGTTGATGGTACAGCGCTGGAAGATTTTTAAAGCATTTTGATACAACAGAACCAGAAATATATTCTTCTTCCTTGTCATAACCTGGCGCTTGCATTACCCACAATGCATATCGGCTGCCGGTTCAACAGTTGTCTTATAGATCTAGGTGCGTCATACTAGTAGCGGCTAATGTAGCCTTGAAGAGCTAGCCCCATGCAAGAGAAGAGGAGCGGGCGACACCCCTAGATGTTTTTTATTTTTAAACTTGCAGTCGGCACAGACTCAAGTGACATCACTTGAGGCAAGAGATTTCATGCGTCCCCTGGAGTCGCAAAAGGTCTTCTACAACTTTGTTTACATATGCAGGTAAACAGCCATTAATGTGTATAATCTGTAGAGTTCTCCTCTAACTAAGAAGCTATACTGCAGACGAGACTATATACTGTAGGGATGTGCTGTATGTATTCTCTCAAAGGTTGTTTTGTGTGTGTGCAAACTGATATTTCAATGTTTAAAAAATATTCTTGGAAAGCTGTACTCTCTAATGGCACTGTAATTACTCTTATTACACACTGTGTAGTTGCATTAGGCAAAATCATACTTGCTTAAGCAAAGAAATGCAAGCACAGCTTTTACATGGCTGCATTGTGCAGCATTACATGGGGTGGGGGGGCTTAATTAATAAAAGAAGCAATCTTGAGGGAAATTCTATTCAATAACGACAGACCCACAAGTTTTAACTGTCTCTGGGAAGAAAGAAAAAAATGCAATAACACATAAAACTGTTGTGTGAATAATTCAGAAGCAGAATGCATAAATAGTGGATTAGGCTTGATTTAATTATGTCTGTGTGAAAGCAGAGCTTGGCGTTAAACAAACAAACACAGGCAACCGGAATGAAGCAGTTCAGCACCCAAGTGGCAAGGCCTTGCAAAGGAGCCAAAAGCAGGCTTCTGTGGAGATCAAACGCAACCAGCGGCATTTAACTAGGGCCAGACAGAGAGACAGGTACAATAGACTCAGCTCCTCTTTTATTGTTGCGTAGAGAATTGGATGTGATTCTCTCACAGGAGTGTATCCAACACAATTTTCATGGGAACATCATTGTATTGTTTACTTCATAACACTATCTTCTGTACGCTCATGTGCACACATCAGGTGATATTTATTTCACTTTGATAGAAAACCAGTTTACCATGCAATGCCGGCATAATGATGGAGCTCTGTCTCCCTGAAAACTTCAAATCTATGCCTTTTATAGAGTTGGAAATGTATGCATGCTTGCTGCATACATTTCCAACATCCTTTATCTGGTGCAGAATGCAGTCAGCACACTGGCCTTTATTGATTTGCTGTAAGCAAATATTAGAAATGGAATATGAATAGCCGCATTACCATGGAAATAAGACTGCATGGGGGAATATGGTCACAGCATTAACATCTTCATGGGCCCTCATGATTCTCAAGCAAAAATGGATCACATCACATCATTCAGAGCAACTATTTCGACCCTGATAAGACTGCAGTTCATTTGCGATTGGCACAAGGCCTGAATGAGAGCAGATGTAGCAAACCTGAGAGGGATATGAAGAAATGTGAACTGATTGCAGAGTTATTCTCTGGGCAATGGAAACCAATATGAGGGGCCAACAGTAAGCTCCGTCTACATGGGCTGAATGGCTGATTGAGTTCAGGTGGAAGAATGGACTTGGCAGCAGGGAAGGGAACACCCCTTTCATCCACAGCCATCCACTTTCATTACAACACACCTTTTAAACCAGCAGCACATAATCACACCTGAAACCTGATCAGAGGGGGAAAAATTGCTGCTATTCACAAGTTGCATTATTCAAAACTTCCAGCCATATCTGCATTGTGCCTACAATGCATTCAAAGATGTAAAAGTTGGACAATTTGATTTATGCTAATGTGACTTCACTTTTATTGTTGTCCTTGCATTCAATTTTCCAGCTTCCATAATGCAAGCGTTGCCATCTTTTTACAAACCATGTTCTATTTGCAAATGTTGAAATTAATGGATTCCTCATGCCAGGAGCCTCCTGTAGCATCTCCCATTGGCGAGACAGTTAAAACTGTGTGTGGGTGTCATACATCTTACCCTATTTGAATTTGCACTGCCCTCTGTGTCTCCTTCCAGGTAGATATATGAAATATTGACTGTTCTCATCTGGGCCTGCAGCCTCCACCCCCCATTAAACCACCACCCCCAGCGACTCTGCTATCAAAGTGCTGGCGCAGCAAAGTGGAGAGAGGAAGGAGTGGAGCAAGAAGCAGATATATGGGGAGGGGTTAGCAGAAAGGCAGGCACTCATGAGAAAAAATATGTTAATCACTAAGGGAGGGAGAGGAGCAGTCGCCAATTATGTGTAAACAAAAAAATCATGTGGGGTGCTATTAAAATCAACAGGACCTATAATAATTGAGAGAATATGAAAATGTGGATAGAAATGGAAAGCAAATGACAAGAAAGGAAGGAAAGTTGTCTGTGAAAGGGGAAAAAAAACCTCTCCAGCAATGTGAATGTGAAGAGTTCTGGCACCGAGGGTGTGACAAGACAGCTGATTGTGCAGTAAGTGGTAATTATACACCCCAGTCTGCGTTCTACTGCTGAGTGACAAATAGTCTTCTTGCTGTACACTCGCCTATTTTACCATCTCTGAAGCAAAGCAGGGAAGCATTAGTGGTGAGGCTGCGGCTGTATGACCATTCTGGGTGTTAAAAAAACAAAAACACGCTTGGTCTGTCATTAAGCCGTTCTCAGTACAGTACATTCAGCTGCAGGGACAAAGGCAGTTGTCAGCAGCAAAGACAATCATGTATGCCCAGGCTTTGTCTCCAATTGAAAATGAGAGTGGACAAAGGTAGAGCTCCAGTGGCCTGCCCAACGATGATGACAGGGCATCACACATAGAAAGCAACACGGTGCACAAATAGATGAGCTTGAATAGAGGAGAGAAATAAAAGTTGACATACGAGACATCTTCATGGGAAAGAAAGCGTGGAAGTGAGAAAAGCACAGAGTTAGCAAGACTGCAGCGTCAATTCTGTGTCAGACTGTGTGCTTAATACAGTCTTCGCTTATTTTCCAATCATGATGAAATCAGGGAGAGGTAGGACTATGAATAAGGATCACCCATCACATATACTGTATCTTGATGGGATCCCAAGCAACACCAGTCTTATCGGGGCAGAACTCAGACAAATGAGGCATTTTACAGCAGTTATGAAATGACTGCTGTAATAGGGTTGCTATTAAATTAAATGTCAAAATTGGATTTTTCAGCAGAGGACCAGTTTAGAGATATTTCGAGGCAAGATTTCCCAAAATGCTTTGTTCTGCTTCATGGCTCGAAGACATGGGTCAAATAAGCCTACTGTTTTGCTTCAGAGTATGTTAGACAAAGAACATTTTATCATGAAAAGCAACCATTTTGCATCGACTAAATGTTTGAAAATCTTCTGCAACAGCAGGTGTTGACACTGTTTGCCTTTGCAACGTGTTTAATATTAATTCAGCAGATTAACAGCTCATCACTAGCGGAGTCTGATTTATATTTATTCTGAGACATAAATTTAAGCAGTTTTGTTTCTAAATTATAAATAAGAAAATAGAAATAGAGTTATTTAATTTTAAATATATATATTTTAGTGGACTGATGGTCAAAATGAACGTAATAAATACATACTGTATGTGAATATTAATCTCCTCGCAGACTACGCTCAAATTGAACCATGGTTAGTTCCTCGAGTGAAACGTTTTTTGGATGGTTCGGTCTTTCTGAGCAATTACAGGAAGTTCTGGCAGGCTATCGTCCCGTTATACGAGTAGCGTACTTTGGGGAAAGTTTAGAGTGTAGCAAGTGTGTGCTAGAGTGAGAGAGAAAGATTTATGTTGATGCAGACAGCTGTTGGCGATCAGGGCAGGGGAGAAATTAACAGTAAAGTTGTCGAGTGATAGTTAATGGACATTATAGGTTTCAGTTTGTCTTTGTATAAACACTGCATCTCCTGAAGACCAAAGTAAAGTGCCCGTGTCTACGTCTATATACGTACGTTGAGGCTGTACGAGAGGACAAGAGAGCCCGTCTACAAACTAATAACTTCAGAATATGGTGATGGCCTAGTGGTCTAGTGTACGCCTTCCAAACAATACCAGGCTGCCACCATTGTACCCCTGAGCAAGGTACTTAACCCTGAGTTGCTCCAGGGAGACTGTCCCTGTACTTAGTTCAATGTAAGTTGCTCTGGATAAGAGTGTCTGCTAAATGACCTCTAATATAAATATTATTTTAGAGGTTACTTTACTTTCCCCGGGCAAACGTTAATGTCCAGTCCTGTAGATGTGTCATGTAGAGTTCTTTAGTGCTCACATGAAATACACAAACACAAAACTTCGTTCAGACTTTCAGGTGCACAAAGGCTCTTAATCAAACATAAAACTTTTAAATATGCTGCACACCCTCACAGGTGTTTTCAGTTTGGTATGAATGATTATACAGTAAGTATGGATGAAATATGAAGATATCAATGCATTAATAATGATAAATATGTAGGGCAGCCACTTATTCCACAAGTGAAGTTCAAACATTTCAGAACTAACACCAACACCAAACTGATTATCGGCCGCTGGTTAATGTCGGTGAGCGTCTGTCGGCCTAGTCTTTGTGGTGTGTGCCGCACGGTCGGGACATTTCGGCCCTGCCGATAGTCTCCGCCACTGGTTCGTCATGTTGACTCGGTGGCAAAGACTGTCGGTCAAATCCCTTTCATTGGCTGCTCAGCTTCAGTGAATCAGACCACAAGGGAAGAGGAAAACAAACGACTACAGTCGAGAGGGCACACACAGCGGCTCTTTTAATTTAAAATCTTCATCTCATCTGATCATTCCAATACATGAATATGTTTACAGCGACCATCTGGAATGAAGATAACTGGTGAGCGAGAGTGAAAATGTTGCTCTGTTTTAATGTGTGCATCATAACAACGGCTTGTATATTTACACTCATAGGTCTTCCAGTTTCCCTTTCCTAAAGACGTATACAGACTACCTGCTGCTATTGAGACTTATCTCCTCTCACCCAGCTCTCGCGCAGGAACGTATGTGCTAGTTTGCCGTTGGCTGTAGTCCTTGCAGTGTGTCCAAATGCAACTTTTAGGCCAAGACACAGTCAACATGAGGCGATGCAACATGAGGCGATGCAACATGAGGCGATGCAACATGAGGCGATGCAACATGAGGCGATGCAACAGTCGGCTCCGTCGCCACTTGTTCTTTGAAATCTGTTTGGTGTGTCTGGGCTTTAAAACGTAACTTCTTTTAATTAATTCAAACCCTGGGACACATAATGGAACTGAACCATCGTCAATAAAATGAGTTTAACCTGTGCTTTTAAAACACAGGTCAAATGTCTGCTGTGTAAACGGTCTGTTGTCACTATAAGACGGTTGCAACAGCCTTGAGCCAGCACTGAGAAGAGGTCTAATCAAGCTACGTGAAAACACATGTGTAAGTGTACAATTAGTCTGCCTGAAATAAAATACAGCTAATTAATAAAAGTGAAATAAACAACAACTTACCATCTCAAAAGCTGTTTTCTCTTTTAAGTTAAATAAAATACTTAAAACAAAGCATTAATCTCACCCGAGTTGTTTGTTCAAGTACTGTATGTTTCTCGAGTGCTGCGGTAGCATGCCTGACTGTTACTCTTGATTCACATACTCTCCTGTCAAGTTCTTGAAAGCCGTCAGTCACAGAAAGAATTTTTCATACTGTCTTTTTGGGCTTAGTCATCTTGGCCTCTTGGCAGATGGTTCTGTCCGTCAACTTTTGCAGTGAAGAGTTCAGGAGTCTTTGCATTTGTTTCCCTTCTAACTCTAGCAGACACACTGTTTCAACAGAGACTGAAACTAACTAACCTACACAGAACTCTCTTAAAGAAACAGACTGTGTCCAAGATCCCTTTCTGTTTACAGTTCCCCATTTTAGAGTGGCAAAATGTTGTGTCTGAAATACATGCACTATATAGTTCTCCTTCAAAAACGTCTACACTGTATGGAGATAGATTTGTATCAATATTATCTTTGTGAAAAGATCAACAATATGTGTGTAAAAGTGTAATCTGTAAAATACTTACTACAAATGCAAAAAAATATTTGTAAATCACACACACACACACACACACACACACACACACACACACACACACACACACACACACACACACGCACACACCCCCACACACACACACACACATGTTGGAGGGTCAGTGGTTCTGTCCGCTGAAGTGTCAACATGACGAAGTGTCCTTGGGCAAGATACTGGACCCAAATTGCTCCCGATGGCCGTGTGTGTGTGTGTGTGTGTGTGTGTGTGTGTGTGTGTGCGTGTGTGTGTGAATATTTATCACTACCGATGAGCACCTTGTATAGCACTGTTTCTGTATGAATGTGTGTGAATGCTGACATGTGTTGTAAAGCCCTTTGAGTGATCGCAAAGATTAAGTGTTATATAAATGCAGTCCATTTATTTTCCGCTGATCTGAATGAAAATCCACTTGCATCACTCGGTGAGCATGTGAGTGCCTGTTGATGACGTCATTTCCACATTTCAAAAGTAAGAGCATGCGGTCTACATGAGCAGTTTTTTAAAATGATTTTTTTATAAGAATGCAATTACTTAAAAATAGGTTTTTGCATTCATTTATTATGTTATGTTAATGTGACACAGTGAATGTTTTATTTGTTCAATGTTTATTATTTAGCACACACTTTCATATATATTTCAGTTTGAATGTTAAAAGGCAGGACGATGCTTGGGCTAGCCCAGAGCTGCTTCTTTAATTGGCAGTTATCTAGCAACTTAGGAAAACTCATTGTTTTCATTTATTCTTTCAGGTGGGTAAAAGTCACAAAGTACTTCTTATGAGTAGTGTAACTAAACTACCGTATTTTCCGCACTATAAGGCGCACTTAAAAGCCTTTAATTTTCTCAAAAAGCGACAGTGCGCTTTATAATCCGGAGCGCTTTATATATGGATCAATTCTGGTTGTGTTTACTGATCTCGAAGCGATTTTGTGTGGTACACGGCGCTCTGTCAAAATGTTTTAGTACGACTTTTGTAAACTACAAAGCCGCACTGTGCTGCCTATTTCTATGTTTATAGAGTTGGGACATGTTTTTTGACTCAGAGTGAGCGCTCCTTGGTTTGTTGGTTTGCTGGGGGCGTGTCAGAGTGAGCGCTTCTGCTTTGCGAGGATCTTTGTTTACGGAGCTGCGAGATCAACACGTGGAGCAGAGACGCTAAAAAACTGTGTTTGTGTCTGTGATGCTTGAGCCTTGGAAACTATTTGTCTTTTTACGAAGTAAAATAAGAACAGTAAAGTCAAGAAAGCAAACCTTGCATCTTTATTGGAGGACTTTTGCATGTTAGCTAACTGTCTAGCTACGCATAGGGATACGCGCTGTACTTGCATAACACGCACCGCTTGCAGCATTACGGCTACCGTAGTCAGGAGCGTCGCGGAGTAATACATACTGTGCTTCACCATAATATTACAGTGTGTGTGTATAAGGACCCCAAAATGGCACCTGTCAAGAGACACGCTTACGACGCGGACTTCAAACTCAAGGCTATCAGTCACGCAGTAGAACATGGGAATAGAGAGAATTCAACATTAATGAATCAATGGTACGGAAGTGGAGGAAGCAAGAAGATGACGCTTGATTTGGCGGTATCAGACTGTTTTTTTTACGTGTTACAACTGAACAAGGTTGGGAGTTATTGTGAATACGCTCATTAACGTTTGAACAATGTTGAGTTATTGTGAACACGTTTAATAAAGTTTGACTGACTGACTTATCTGACTGTTTTGTTTCGCTTAATGCGCCTTATAGTCCGGTGCGCTTTATATATGAAAACAGATCGAAAATAGACCATTCATTGACAGTGCGCCTTATAATCCAGTGCGCTCTATAGTGCGGAAAATACGGTAACCTTAACTAACTATCTGGGATGTGGATGACGGGCCTGCTGAGCCGGGCAGGTGTGAGATGACACCTGCGCAGCCGGGAAGCGAGCTCCCAGCTCAGCGGGCCGTCAGCCGTCTCCCCACAGCCTGCAGTTCTTGTTTCCAGGCTTTCATTCCTCTCCGCTCCTCCAGCAAAGATCCATGTCAAGTTAAACCAGTGGGAGATATCGTCAGAAATTCCCAATATCTCCGACTCCGAAGTCAACCTGTTCGTAATAACAGTTTAAACGATGACATGAGTGCAGCATAAATAGAATGCAGCCATTGATGTGTTTACATACACACTAATATTTCACTAGTAGGCCTATTCCAAATACGGCAATATTCAGAATTTGATATGCGTCATGTAAACAGCACATTCTGTTTGTCAGGACTCATTACAAATGAAGCATTTCCCGATAAAGACGTGGGATATGCAGATATTATTCAGGTTTTAGGATCTTTCTTTGGACGTGTATACTGCGCATTCGGAATATGCTTCTCAATTGTGTTTTGTTTTTTTTATCACAGTTTGCAACACAAGCCTGTTTATGTCCAGCTCGTTGTACACAAACCAACGAGCCAACAGTTTGCAAGGCTGGGGCAGAGACGCATGCCCAAAAGAAAAGCCCACATTTCTTGTTGAAGGAGAAACACTCCTACCTCTAAACTTTATCAAGACTTGGATATCAACAGGTTTGTGGTACATAAACATATATTACATATCAGACCTTTTCAAGATGTTGGTTGAGGGAATGGAAGATGGAGTTACACATAAATGTGAGTAGCATAGAAACGGGAAGACTAGTGGAATATTCATTTTCATTAGCCATGTAAACAGCTTGGTGAAAAAAACATATGCTATGTCTGTTTCTAGTCTTTGTATATAAGACAACACTGTTTCAATTCCAAGCCTTGATTGAAAACATTGTCTATTAAGGCAAATGTTATTATATTTTCTTTTCCGAGTGAAATTTTCATCCAGAACCTAATGTGTGTGTCTGAAATGTCGAATGTGTCTAGGTTGTTAGTGGACAGCCCACACCGCTCGTTAGTGTGTGAGGTTGCAGGTGCAGCTGTAGACAGGGCTGTGCTAATTTGGGAGGATTGGCTTGCGTGCTGGCACAACAATGTGGCTTCAGTAAGGAACCGGGAGTATTTTTCCTGCTCTGTGCAGCCAGAACTGGCAATCTTCATATCGAGGCTGGTTTGACCCACTGTCAGGTGTTTATGGAGACATCACTTCATTAGCTGAGGATGATGCCGGACACACATAAGGGCCCACCATCTGCTCCCCGAGCCTCGCCAAGGTTAAATATTCTCTTGGTGAGATGGAGACGAAGGCGGCGGGGACATGTATAAGCAACAATGGATGGAAAAGGTTGAGTTCGAGAACAGTAATAAAGAGGGGGAAAAGGCAATATTTCGTATGCCCTTTAATGTACTGAGGGCTACTGAATAATAAAGACGGAAAAGCATTAATGCTGTAACCACTCGCTGAAAGAGGAAACACCAAAGTGAAGGATGACTTAGATTTTCAGAAAAATGAGTCACACATGCATACATACATCCTCATGCCATATATAGCAATTGCCAAGACAACTGTTACTGCTGTATTTTGTTTAATATTGAATAAAAAATAAATAAATAAAAGATTATTACTCAGCTGAGTACTTGGAATGCACTAAAAAGATGCCATTCATTTATCCGTCAAAGCAATAATGTGTAATGCATCCGGATGTCATGACATCTACCTTGAGCTTAAAAGCAGTTCGGCCTCGTTGCTTGCAGACGGTATGGAATAAACAAAGCATTAGGGCCAACAGGTACGACCCTGATGGAAGTCAGTAATTGCGGCGGAGATTCTCTGCACGTCAAAAGCTCACCTCAACACCGGGGTCACCTCAGAGATGAGGCGATTGGCTAATGTGGCTAATTACCCTGGCAGATACTGACGAGTTCTTCCATTAGCAGGGTCACCCTCTCTTCCCTGGAGCCTCAATGTAAAAATGCAATTAGAAATCGCTCTGACATCAAATTCTGTATGTCTTCCCTCTGACGTGTCTTATTTTGGAGGATGCAGTGAGATAATTGTTATGGCTCAATATAAATGGTGTAGGAGGGGGTCGAGCCTGTATATTAGGCCAAGCGTTATTTTATATTGCTGAAATGGACACATTGTGAAAAGGTGCTTTTAAACTGATGTATCTGAAAAGTGCTTTGTGGGAGAAAAAGACATCTCTCCTCCTCTGAGGAGCCAACTGCATCACATCCATCTTGTTCATGGCGATGAGAATGTTCCTGCTAACAGCACACCTTTGTGCAGACTGAGCCGTCGAGAGACTCTCATCCTGCTCTGAATGGGCAGGATCACATATTCAAGGCTATTATGTCTTAGGGGTGAGGAAGATCAAACATCAAATTACTGTACGGCTGATTTAGAGACATTTAACTGTCGCTCTCGGACACAAAGAGCCAACGGGTTTTTACTCTGTCTTGAGATGGAACAATTTCCTGGGACCTGCATGCATTATAATATCTGTCGTCTCAGGCCTCATTAGGAAGACTTCCATGGCAACGTCTTATCGTGCTCTGGTTAATGTGTGTGTGTCTGTGTCTGTGTCTCTCTGTCTGTCTCTCTGTCTGTGTCTGTGTCTCCTTTGTTTGTATATGTATCGCAGTGAAAAGGCAGAATTGAATGGATGAGGGCTGAGATGCAGTGCAGTGGATCATCTGAGGGGCCTGCGTGCTTTGATTAGACTAACAGTTCTCTCTTAGACAACCCACGGCTTCGGCTTCACAAGACTCTCCTGCTGCAAGAGATCACGCTTTAAAAATGGAACTCATGGATCTCTGTCTTAAACATATCTTTATCTTATTTATAATGGAGTATGCTGCAAATGAGTAGCGGTTAAACAAGCACTTTCTCTCTTGTGTCTATTGCAACAAAGAATGTTTTGATGAATGTGGAAATGTCAAAGCAGGCAGCAAAGAATCTCTTAAAAAAGAGCATCACCTTGACTACCTCCAGCACCTTTTTATCAGTTACACCTTGAGAGATTTATTCTATAATTCAATCTTTACCTTCACACGCAAACACATGGTTTAAGACAAAACCAGGCAGAGGGGAGGAAAGCCTTTTTTAAACAGCCTCCATGTTTGGCCTGATGTTCCCCCAGCAGGAAGGTGGATGGAGTGGGCTGAGGCTTAGAGCCAAGGGTTCAGGTCAGGGGAGCAGAGAGGAGGAAATGAGTGGAGACAGGCAGTGCTCTCTGCGGTGAGCCTGTGACACTGCCCGGCCACCTGTCAGGCCCGGTTTGCTGGCTGTCAGGCAGCAGCCTGGGACGGGACAGGACAGGTAGGTGCTCAAACATGGAGGCAAGTGCTGGGGAGGGTGAGCCAGGATGTATGAGGGACAGATGAACTGGTGTATGCAGATCTATGTCAGGTCAGGAGGAAGCCATTACTGGGACTTCAATGGACAGCAGCTGGTGTTGGGGAAGGTTAGTGGCAGGTGAGTGGAACAGTATGCATAATGAAGGTTACATCTGTACAGTGATGAACAGGTAAATGAAAACAGGTATGAACTATGACCTCCAGCAAGTGATGATTACACCGCGGCACAACCAGTAATAAAATCAATTACTTGAATATTTACCTCTGCCAAGGAGGTCATGGTTTCTTCTCGGTTTGTATGTCTGTCTGTCAGCAGGAATACGGAAAACTGATGCCCGATTTTCATAAAATTGGTCGAAGGCTGTAGCATGGGCCAAGAAAGAACCCATCGAGTTTTGCAGCGGATCCGAAACACAAGGTGATACATAAACTATTTTTTACTGATGAAAATGACGATAGGGCATTCGTGCCTGCCTTCATGTGGTATCGGGATTATTTGAAAAAAAATGTTTTCGACTGGTAAAACTCACATCAACACCCCCACAAGTCGTAAAGTTAGCAAAATGTTGGTACGCGACCTGCCGAGTTGACGTCATATTATGCAAAAACATGCCTGACCAAGAAGACGTTGGGTTAATGGCTCTGACAAATAAAACACAACACATCTTTGTGGCATCCATATTGTTTCCACATGACGACTTAAAAGCTCATGAACACAACAGAGGCGGCAGAACAACTTCCCAACTCGGGAAATGGGACCATCCGAGGAGCCCGTGAATGCACCATTGGCCTTGGCGGAGGTCTGCACTTGCTAAGTGCCATTTAGTTTTTATGTTTATCCTTTACAAAAGAAGATCCTTAGAACGCTTATTCTTAATTTCAATGCATATTTCAAGTAAAAGATAGTTCCATGTTTAAGAATACAAATGGAGAAATAAAGACTTCAACTGATGATTATTTTGATTACCGATTAATCTGCTGAAATGTATACATGAATTGATTAATCTTTTGGCCTAAAAAACGTAGAAAAGAAACGTAAGTCGAAGATGACGATTTGCTTGGTCTGTGCGAAGCACGGTTCTAAAATCCAAAGATATTCAATTTACCATCATATAAGACAAAGAAAAGCAGCGGTTTAGATGGGTTTACCCATCACTGTATCTCTGACTGCACGGTGAATCAGATTAGGAAAAGTAAATCACTGCTCTTCTTTTTATTCTTTTTATATTTTCATAAAAGAAATCCGGGGAACAAAGATCGTCTTTGGGTTTTGCTTTTTCTAAAATAATTGAGATTAACTTAAGTGTTTAAAAAACATGGTTGAAAATGAAACATACATTATCTACAGAAAGAGACATTTAGGTAGGCCCCAAAAAGCTGCAGCAGTGAGCTTCCAGTCCTCCTTTGGTTTAGGGTCAATACATTCACCCTCCTTCATGAAAATCATCCCATCTGGTCACCAGGGGGAGAGATGGTTTGAAAATCTGACATGTTGTATTCTGTTTGAGGATTGCATTAATCCTCAAGTCATCTTCAAGTCGGTCTCCACATACCGAAGATAAATATTGAACAGTCCATCAGTACAGAGCAGGGAAGACACGCACGCACTGTACACACACATAGAAACACGTAGAGAAAAGAACAAACTTGTTACACTTCAATGGGCAGGCGCACACACTTCTCACACACTTGTACCATGGATGAAAGCTGATATCAGGCCCTGTTTGCAGCAAGGTGAGGTAGGGGACATACTGTCGGAGTTCTTTAACACCACAGACCTGACAACACCACGGGCTGAGAAGGTAGACAGCTTCTCCCCATACACGCTTCAGCTCTTTTTCTCTGCTCCTTGCACACTGCTCCACACAACAACACACACAGAATCCCTGACCTCTGTGGTGTGAAATAGAGGACTGGAGAGGGAAGGTGGGGGAGCAAAGTAAAGCGAGAGAGCTGTCAGAAGAATGCAGCCAACACACAATTGACAGGATGGAAGTTCAGATGTGAAGCCCTCATCATGCAGGAAGAGCACGGGGGCGATGCAGCAAGCAGAGCACAAATCAAGGCAGCTTCGCAATATATCTGCTGTCTGAACTCATACTGCTGCTAAATCTGCAAACACGCCGGGCAATGTTGATGATGATCGTGGAATATTCTGACATTTACTAATATATGTTTTGTTTTGTTAAACTGACTAAATATGTTCATCAACAAGCTTTTTTCCCATGACTCAGACGAGACGGCACCGACGTCATTGAACAACGACTGTGACTATATCAACATGCAATATTGTTGACGACAAAAGACTAAAATGTAGTTAAAATCTTTTAACTTTTACCAAAACCTCTCATTATTTCCGTTGACAAAAAAAGTGTAGACTAAATATTATAGGCTGTTTATTTTTTCATATCAGGACTACAGCAGCAGCAAACAATGAGCAGTCAGGAGGAGTCAGAGTAACTTGCTTACTTAAGTTTAGTTTACAATGACAACAACAACAACAACAACAACAACAACAGGGCTTGGGAGAAAGTTTATAAAGTATACAGCTTTCTGTACTATAGACAAAGAGTAAGGATTTTCTTTGATTAAGACGAGTCTAAAATGCCCAGACTTTTAGTCAACTAATACTTGACTAAATAAAAGCAGATTAAAGGTTAACAAGGACATTTTACACAAGACTAAAATAAATTAAAATAACAAGATTTTTTGAGAGCATACATGAAGTCTGCTCCTAATAAATACTCTGCTGTGGGGTTTGTCTGTGCATAAATGTTTAACTGCAGCGATGGACTGTTTAGTTATGATTAATGGTATCCAATCAGGTCTCTGCGCACTAGCCTCTCACCACCCAGGGGTGTCTATGGAAATCATTTTCATATTGCGAATTGATACCCGCTCTCTTCCCGGCCCGCCTTTCTCTGTACCTCTGACCTAATCAAGTATACAAGACGAATATGGGCCAGTCATGTGACTGGGTCTTGATCGTGGTTATGCCGTCTTATGCCGCATCGCAAAAGATTGCTAATCGGCAGTGAGTTATGGCAATAATAACCAAGCTTCCTTATAATAAGGTAATCAATTCAATCTGCTGTCAATTGGCCAAGATTAATGCTCCATCTTTGTCCCCCACAGGAGGGCCATAATTGAAGGTTTCTGCGACTATTGACTTATGTTGAGTAAACATCTGTTCTTTAATATTCTTTGTTGAGTGCATCCATTAATTATAATTGTACCCAATTAACCGAGTACACAGTCAGAGGAATGTATCAGAATTAAGTTTGTTCTCTGATGAATGAGGTGACAGCTTCCCCCTCAACATCAATCTCAATTACTTTTTATTTCTGACTACAGTACTTCCCACCAGCACTTAATATTCTTCAGTGGTAGTATTCAGTGTAAATACTCTGAAGCAAGTGAACTCTGATCTTCCAGCATAGGATGATATGTTATTACCAAAACCACCTTTGGTCAACAGATGCCCTTTGTTATGCTCAAAGGAAACTCTAGATTTCCATTGAACACCCACATTCTTGGCCTTTTCTCTCTCAATGGAAATGCTGCAACACTGCCCCTTCAGAGACCCTCGGTGGTTCTGCGGGTAAGGGTTGCAAATCATTTGTAAAAAGGGAGAGGAAGAGAGAGCGCAGAGCTTCTCTTCTTCCTTCAGAGTAATGCATCTCTCCCCGAGGACAAGAAATCAGAGGATGGGGGTCAAGCAAGGATACTGAACAGAGCTTCAGACAAGTCTGAATTTCAGGATATCAATGCTGACATGAAACCACCAAATTAAATTCTGTGCAATTGAATCCTCCTTTTCTCTGCTCTAAAACTCCCTCTCTTTCAAAGCAGGCAGAGAGGAAAAATCAATAGTGTATGCATTGATATTAATGTTCAGCATTATGCGACTAAATTAAATCATAGCAGCAGAGAGAAGCATAAGGCCTTTATTAACAACATGTGCTGAAATCAAATTACCGCCTAGTTTCGTATCTCGGGTGGCTTTCCTCCAGGTAAACCAAACTGCTGCCGCCTTGCGTTGTTTACCTCCTTCACAACTGGGCTTTTCTGGAAAGAGGAACCTGCTGCACTAAACTTGCTGAAGTGGGAGTTAGCAGATGGAAAAGCTAAATCCTCCTCATTGTTTCATACGTTCTTGTCCTTCTGGCTCCTGGTTCATAATAATCCCACAGCGCTAGAGCTAGAACGCTATGAGTAGAGCTGAAGGAGCTAAACAGACTCCTGGTTGTGCTTTTAGCTTGTTCGTTAGTTATGCAAAGTGGCACTGACAGTGTGGCCACGATACAGAATCAATGCTTATTGTGCCTCCGTTTCTGATGCATTGTTTAAACACAATATGCATAATTTCTTATTGAATTAGTGTACTTGAGGCAAATTCCTTTATATTTTTTGCTCAACAAATATCACAAAATTAATATTTGTACAGGACTTAACATACAAGGCAAATGTAGCTTTTAGTCTACAGCTGCAGCTCTCTGTGAAGTGCCACTGGTGCACACGCTACCAATTTTGCAAAAAGCCTGACGACAGGAGCTAAGAAGGTGAATTCAGTTAAAAGGGGATGAAAGGGAGGAACATTTAAATAAATGGTAATTTAAGCAAAACAAATAAGCTTTGCTGAATGTACATGGCACTTAACATATACTGGAACAGAGTAGTTTGGGGTCACACAAATTGCCGTAAATAAAATTACACTCATTCTTTATTTATTTAGACAACCTCCAATATCTACCTGTGAATTAAAGAATTTAGCATCAGTTTACCTATTTTCACTTCTTAATGTGTTTTCATTGGGGAGATTTTGTGGCTTAAAGAGAGGTTTGCTCGGGGTCCTGTTTGTTTGACTGACAGCTGTTACAACCTATCAAACTCAGCTGTGAAGGCTGCCACCTGCTCAGCTCCAGCAACTGAGCGTGATGCAAACCCAAATACAAACTGGGTGCAGTTCCTTTGGAAACGTATGGATCACTGTTACAATTTCTTCACTATCTATCAACAAAAGATTAATCTGTACAGACGTTCATGCTCACTTTCCACCATGTTTTACATAACAATTTTTTTGTTGTCTTTGTTTTTGTTATTATGTCTAAGTTGTCTACATGTGCATGCATGACGAAGTAATTTAACAAAGAAAAATGTCACACAATCAGTATCTTTTGACTATTGGTCAGACAAAACAAGACATCTGAAGATGTGGACTTTGGCTCTGAAAAACTGATTTTTCATGGTTTTCTAACAATTATAGACACGTAAATATATATAAATTAGGGCTGTCGTATTAACACGTTAACAGTGCCACACCTTCACACTCAGCCCACACACAACAACCAGCGTCAATCAACGAGCAAAAAAAACTAAACATGATGGACAGTAGACGATCGGCAGGACTTGACCAATCAGATTCATTCAGTAAATTATTAGTCAGGACACCCCTAATATATATTTATAATAATAATATAAGACTGTGTTTTAATTCTAAAATTGTTCTTTATGATTAAACCCTTAAAGGCCCTGTCACAGATATCCGTATGACAGAAATGTATGCCGGCGCATACAAACATTTGTCAGAGTCCAAATACGTCCAACTTCTCATCGGATTGGAAAAGTGAACATATACAGATACGCATGTCTAACCTGTTGATAGCGCATCACTTCCTAATACAAAATGTATCAGAGGAATACCCAACAAATGCATAAAATATGGGCAACACGCTGGTGTACGTTAGATATAAGGTAAGGTATAAGTAGTGTTCGTTAAGAGCTCACTGTGTTACGCTGGGGTGCGTTGTTGAACGCTGATGTTTTGAGCATGTTCAAAATTACCGGACGTACCCGACGTGTGCTTCATAAGATATGCAGACGTTACGTTAGACATACGTGAATACGGAATACGTACGTGAATACGGAATACGTACGTGAATACGGAATACGTACGTGAATACGTTAGAGGTACGTTAGATATAGGCTACGTCAGCTGGCGGTGAACCCTACAGCCAATGTATTGATAACGAGTGGATACCCTATTCCTACCCTATGTTAAGATGATGCCTGACGACGGAGTAATTTATTAAACGTGTTTCTACAGTACAGCTAGCGTTCAGCATTCTAGCCGTTCTCCAGCATCAGCATGACGTGAACCAGATGGCACTTTTCCAGCTCCGTTGGCCAGACGCTGTGATACGTTTTAAATAAGTAAGTGATACGCTATCAATGTTTGACATGCGTATAATAATTTGTTATGTATACGTCAGCTACAACACCGCTGTGGAAAAGTTGGACGTATTTGGACGTATTGGCCGGCATGTTTCTGCCATACGGAGCTGTGTGATAGGGCGTGTTCAGCGTATCGTCTGCGTCCTTCAAATGATCACAACTTACCCTATTGCCGATATTTCGTATGCGCCGGCATACGTTTCTGTCATACGGATATGTGTGACAGGGCCTTAACGAAGCAAAAAGTGGACCTAGATTAAAAAGTTAAAATCAATCCATGTGATTGATGTGCTGGAGGATAAAGAGGCCTCGTCTTCCTCCCTCAGATGGCCGACAGATTAAAATGTGGGCATGGAGGATCGTCCATTAGAACTTCTTCAGACCAGTATTTGGTGCTTATGAAGCAGGGTTTTCAATATTCATATCAAATCTGAATAAAAGCATGAACTTGTCAGGCCTGGATGCATTTAAATATTGAGTAGCCTTCCATCATTTCTTTCCTCGAGCCAGCTCTTGAGATGAAAGGTAAGAGAGTGGCGAGGCCAGGCCTGGTCAAGCGATTTAAAAGTGCTGATATCTGCATCCCTTTGAAAATCAAATGCATTGCTTTTGTCATCGGGGGCTCCTTCTTTGATATTTCTTTCTTTTTGTCACCATGATGCCCACTCTGTTGTGTTATGGGTAAACCAGCTCCAATATTAATGGTAACTGACGTGTATTTTCACGTGCATTTGATCCTAAGAGACAGATACAGAATATAGATTAGCACTAAGGAAAATCTACTACTGTAAGTGAGAGTGACAGTCAACGTACTAACTGGTCGTGGCTGTGGGGATTTACTCTGTATCCCCGAGCTCTCGAGAGCAATGATGTGAACGAAGACAGGGATATATTTGTTCAAATAATTAGATTACAGTTAACTTGCATTGCTATTAAAGAGCCATTACAACAACAATTTAAAACATTGACAAAATAAGAATGTTTTCAGCAATATAAGAACTAGACAAATGGTAACCCAATCAGAAGCCCATCGCTTCCTGTATGCAAGCAGCTGCATATAATGCGTTTCTGTACTCATTCATTTAGTTCTTACTTTAATTTGCAGCCTCTCTGTACATCGAGTGGTTACTTTGGTTACACTTTGCAACAAAAGTAGATTTGGGTACTGGCCAATCCTAAACTTGCTCTAGACTACTGCTAATGAACGGTAGCCAGAACTACCACTCTTAAAAGATCAAACCACTTTTTTGGTGCATATTTTAGCTTATTATTAATAATGATGTATACTTTCCAATCTGAACACGTTGCAAACTTTACTTTAATTAATTGTAATACTTGATCTCAGTTAAGTGTGATAATTAACTTACTTTTGAACATGCTTGAAATTCAAATCAGGACAAGTCTAGTGACGAGTCTGCAGCCATGCTCTGTGCGCCGAGAGTCGTTCCATTACATTATGCAATATTAGATTTTAGATTCAGTACTGAGACAACACAATGCAGTTTAGCATCTAACTAAAAAGCCCAATATCGCAGAGTAATGTACAGCGTACATAGAGAAGGAACAGTAATTATAGAATGAATATAGAATGTAGAACAAGCGGTAAGGGTAGATTATGTACATTAGGTATATACAGTATGAACAGTGGGAACAAGTGTGCAGCAATTACAGTAGGCAGTGCATTTGTAGGTATACCTAAAAAAGAAATATAGTGCTGGTGTAAGTTCAAGAAATGCTAATAGTAAGAAATTAAAAACAGAATTTCCAGCTGGAGGTATGATAAGAATATGGCACATCTTTGGTTCTATTTAGGGCTGTCCGACAAAAGCTGTCAAAATATTACTTTATTTACAGGCCAAAGAAAAAGCTCCGTATTTTGTTAAGATGCATTTCGATTTAGGAGTCGATTGACCTAAAAGTGGTTCAACAAATTCCTCTTGTATTTATTCCAACAAATTCTTGTATATCTCTATTACAATAGGGATTACTAAACAGCAGGATCGCTGAGGGCTGCTGTCAGGACTCTAACAAGTCAGATTTCACTTGGGGAGGAGCATTTAGAAACACTTCTTATTTTGAGGCTGCTTTCAGAAAATGAAAGACAACCTGGATGACCACAAACACTGACAGGATATCTCTTGTGTAAACTTGAGTAAAGTTGATCTGGGATTATGAATAGTTTAACCAACAAGGTGTGCTGCTGCCAGAGCATTATTTGAGGATTGCCTGGAATACTGTTGTAGACGAGGCTCCAGCTCATCCAGAATGACTAGCTGCTCCATAATCACAGGGTTTGCCAGCAATCCTGACACGCCATCTGGGGTCTGGTTGCAATGATTTCCTTAATAATGACCTCAGCATGGGGATGAAGAGGCTAACAGGGACAAGAAGCAGCGGGTCTCCCTGCCAGGACACCGGTCCAGAGGACGTCTCACCGACTACCAGTTTAGACCTATCATCTCCCATTAATAACGCTGGAGAGCTGCCTGTGGCCATTCGCCTGGCAGGAATGAGTTATGTGTGGAAAAGTGACTGCATGCAAGTGCATGTCCTGTCATAGCAGATGTGAATGTGCTCTGCATATGTGTATTCGGAGTGAGGAGTGGTTAATTGGCGCCTCAAGTGACACTGGACACTGAGACATATAGTCAAAGCTGTGAATCCTCACTGGAGCTGACAAGGTGGCTGTTATTCTGAGCCATCAATTTGGACATGTCGGGACTGACAGTGCCACTGGGACTAGTCGGACACTGAAAAGACGCTTCTCGGGCCCAGCGTGGGCTGTCTCTCACTGGGGCCATTTCCTCGCTAGGGGTATATAGTAAAGCACGCCATCAAAACAACTTCTGGCAGATCACTCCCCACGGCACTTCATGATCTACACAGGCTTAGTCAAACCTCCTGCACTTCAGACACACGGCTTTGCACTTGACAGATTCTTAAGTGAAGTTAATAATAAGAATAATAAGAATGTTTTTCATCCAACATACTAGGAAAAGATTGACTAATTTGTGTTGGTAAGCCACTTCTAAGAATCATTACGCATGTTTCAAGAGTTGTGCGCATGTGTAGGCAGTGAAATCCATAGAACGTTATGAAGTTTTCTTTAAATGCATCTCCACAAAAGTCACTGAATATCACACTGTAAAGCTGTAACAGTTTGTTGATATGCTGCATTATAGTGTATGCAAACCACAATATTGCAACCAATGTGTTGGCAAGAAGGTAAAACAGACGTTTTGGAACATTTTACAGACACGACATCTTATTGACATCTATTTACAGGCTGTGTGGTGGTCGTCCAACATGGGTCAATTTTGAGGGCCCGTCTCCAGAATCTCCAGGTCATTGTGGTTAATCAAACGACTCTCTAACCACTTCTAACACTCTCCTATATATACAGTAGGTCAAGATGTAGGAATGAATGTGTTTACATGGGGTGTCCCAGTAGCTCACCCGGTAGCACAGGGGTGCTATATACAAAGGCTGAGTCCTTGCCACAGCAGCCACTGGTTCGAGTCAGACCTGTGGCCATTTGTTGTATGTCGTTCCCCTTTTCTCAATCTGCTCTTCTTACTATCACAAAGGCATGAAAAGCCCAAAAATATAACTTAAAAAAAAATGTTTAAATACTAAGGCATGAGGTCAGAATGTGGTTGATTTCTGACAGAATGCCCCACAAAGAATTGAAATGCAAAATGACCACTGACGGCTGATGTCAGTGAAGTAGTGGTGGAGAAGAAAGTACAAAATGTGCCTCTCAAATCTAGTGGATTTTCCACCACTGAATGGTAGTACGTGATAACAGCTGGTGCTGTTGGAGAACCTTGCAGATGTGACACTGTTGGTGAAGTTACGCAAAAAGAATGCAAATGCACATTTCTGCGGAAACACAGTTTTAGTCGGGAATCTACAGTTTTATGCATCTGCTCCAGACTGTATAAAACATGGACGTAGTATCCGCGACGTCACCTATAGGTTTGTGAAGAGCCGATGTGAAGCTCAAAGTGGACGTCTCCATCAATCGCAATCTTGTCAGTGACGCCACCGTCTCCAGGCTAATCTAAAAATGGGCATCATCAGTGGAATGGAGGCCGGCCTTGGTCATGCAGCAGACCAGACAGCTAGCGGCCTGAGACGGCACTCACTTAATATAAATAAAACGGGTGAGTTATATAGAAGTTCCCCCCTACGCATAGTTGTCATGAATAGGGAAATTAGCTATAGAGACCAAAACAGGCAGTAAGCATGTTTATTTTGGCTGTGAAGTTGTGGGTCTACAGAGATCGATTCCCTTTTGGTGCCAGGCTTAAGTGGGAACTGCAGTTGTAGTCACTCTGCCTCATATGCTTCACTGCTCAGCCCCGGAGGTTGCCGCTTGATCTTTAATATCATATAATTATTATACTCTTTTAATACTCCTAATTTTTGATTTGTTTTTCCCCCGTCTGTTTCTAAAAACAGTCGCTGAATGTAGCTTGTCACATTATGACAATCTTAAATTCATCAAAAATCCTCAAGCAAAGAGAACATAGTCATGTGTATTCCAACCAGAAGAAAATAAAAAGGTTTCCAGGGACTGCTGTGCATGCTGCCAACATTACCGCCACTCTGACTCCATTTTAAGAGGTATAAAGTAACTCTACGTTCTCTCCCAAAGGTATTGAAAGCCTGCATAAAAATGCTCCGTTACAATGCCGGCTGCCAGCAGTGATCTGAGCGTTCTCGTTCCCCTGGTGCAGCCTGCAGTTGCCACAATAACTCAACATCCGCAAGCCCTGGTGCACACCCTGCTTATTCACCATTTGTTTTTCCTGGCAGGGATACATTCAGAACACACCGCTCTTGAACCGAATGAGGAAAGAATCGATATGCTGTTGGCTCCGCGAACAGGATTTAGCTCCAATTAGATTCAATTTCCAGGTGTCATGCTTGAGATTATTTTGTTTTGACAGAGTTGGAGAGGGTGAACGTAATAAGCAGTAATGTTAAATGAAAGAACCGGACAACACAAAGCAGAGCCTCGGGATTATCACTCACAGTAACTGGGTTGTTTTGTTGAGATTTAAGATTGTTGACATTGATTTCCTCCTCTGGGAGGAAAGTTCAAAGAGGGGACATGTTTTCTTTTAAGTGATATGGTGATGTCTGTCCGTACTCTCCGCCGAACCTCCCACATCCCGCTCTCTCTCCTCCCCTCACACCGTCTCTATTACCTTTCCTCTCTCCGGGCTTTCACTTTTTATTGTCTGCGCAGAAACGGCAGACGATAATCATTCAATTTTTTCCCCTTTTTTTTTTTGTTGCCTCGGGTGAACGCTCCAATTCCCTGTATGGATGGTGACCATTACAGATCAGACAGCGTGCGGGGGAATGTGTCACGCTGGATTGTCAGCCCGGAGAGTCACAGGTGGACACGTGACGACTCGTTAAGTCTCAGCTCTGTCCCTGTGTAAGGAGGGAGTGCCCGGGGTCAAATGGAGACGGTGACTGTAGAAGTGTAGCGGAGACAGACAGCGATCATAACAGGCCTAATGGGCAGGACTAATGGTGCAATGGGCTCCAATTACAGGCCTTTCTGACAGCTGCTCACCACAACTCCGGCTTCACCTGCACAGAGAGCGCTCAGCAACCGATGGCCGGCCAGTTGAGGAAATTGTTAGCTCGCATAGAGTTATCTCCCTGGACTCCCTGCAGGAAACAATGGTCCACTGCACACAATTTAAGGGTCTCACTGTGCATGGAGGAGGGGGCTGTATTTTTCTGTGAGAGCAGTTGAGGTAATATTGGGTCACAAGGCTTTTTCTTTTCGGCCATTTTTACATTTAGTTTGTTTCGAGCTAGGATGGTGGTATTACCTGTCCTTTCTGGTATCCCTATTGATCAATGCTGAATCCAGAGGCACGTCATCATTTAGTTGATCACAAATGTCAATATGGCTGCAGAAAGCGATAAAGAGTATGGAGCCATCGGTTTGCAGCGGTGATACATCACTGGATATCTTTTTCCCAGAGTTCTAATCAAAATATTAATTGTGCTGCTGCGCTAGGCTCCTCAGCTCCAATCCATTTGCGAGGAGTACATTAAATAAAGAGTAGGCCCTTCCTCGGAAAAACCCCGCCCGCTTATGTTCCTAAGCATTATGCACACACATTTGTCTTCAAAGAAGGCAGCTTGTCCTGCTAGTGAATTACTCTCCAGCGCTTAAAGAATATTCATTCACTTACTGCCGGAGCGACCTGTCTGCTTCCTGCCCTTCTAAATGGCTGTGGATCATTATCAGTGATAGAGAGGTCTTTTTTTTCCCCTCTCTGTGTGTTGGCAAGAGCTTTGTTTACAGTTAGTGTTCCACTAAACAGCCGACCTCAGCATTTGTGTTGATGGAATAAAGCTTGTTAAGATGGCAGAAGCTTTTTGGGTCATCAGTGAGGCATGTCATTCTTCAACACATTAATCATTTATTTTGGAGAGAGGCAGAATTGTTGAAGGAAAATCCCTGTATGTTAAAGAAAAGACGAGGCAAGACAGATGAGACTGAACAAGAGCAGTTTAGCCAGAATATCTAAACCACCTCGTATGCACCTGCTGACTCCAGCTGACTTCTTGTAAGCAATGAGCAAAGAGTTCAGCACTAAGGGAAACAAAGTCCTGTTTAATTTAAGAATTATAATACCTCAATCTAATTGAAAAACAGATTTAATGCGTTACCAGAACCAACTAAAATAGCAATATGTCGTGTCCGTCGTTGTCACCTCTCCTTGACCACAATAGACTTTGCACAAAAGATGTCCTGTGAAGTTTTCATGTAAAGAAAATGTAAACCAATGTTCTGCTCACATTCAGTTCTACTCACAGAAATACATTGTCTGTAACAAACATGATTAATGCATTATCTTGTCAATAAAACCTTTTCAATGCAGATTTTCTTTAGGAGGTGTAATGTGTGAGATATGGGCAAATGTTTAAAACAGTTTTGGAGTTAAGTCAAAAACGTCCATTTGTTGTATTGCAGAGATTTCTGCTGCAATGAGCATGCTAAACCAGCTAACCCACGCCACTCCTGTCTTGTAATACAACTCGCAGTCCAACATGGGAGGACTCAGAAGTAGAGCCGCCCCGAGGGCTTGTCAATGACGTTGAAGGTGCAGCCTCCGGTTAGTGGCACAGTTAACACAAAGATGGCTGAAGCTCTTGGAAAGCGACCTTTATCACCATCCCAACCAGCCGATCCTGACAAGAAACCATGTTTGGAGGCAAAGAAAACAAATTACATGAAAAGAAACAAAAGGAATGTAAACATTGTAAACACAAAACACAGCTCTGTGTGAGTAAAGAGATTCTCTTTGACTGGTAAGTAACATCTAACGTTTGGTATTCAGTGAAACGCATCTTTATAGCAACAAATGACAAAACAAAGTGTATAGAAAATCATTCCAAATATGATTCAATTCTGCCACCCATTTGTTTGGCGCATGTGGCGAGGCATTACACGTTGCACCTTAAACATTCATGTTTACTCGATAGCAGTCTTCTTGTAGTGCGTACCAATAAGTACAAGGGGACAATATGTGAAGTTATACAAAAATGAATTATACTGTAGGTACTTTTTAACCAACAGATACCCATTTATTACGCGGCATGACCATTACTGAGCAACAAGGTTACCTCATACCACTTACAAACACTGGAGGGGTACAGACTAAAAACAATGAATAGGCACAAAATCCACGAAAAATGACTGATGTTAAATGTTAAATGTTAAATGTTAAATGTTAAATGTTAAATGTTAGATGGGAAGAATTCTAAAGTGTTACCGTAATATTTTGAATACTTATGGGTACCATTAACACCACTACTGAACATGTTATGGATTAAGGATTTCAAGGTGCTGTGCACCCTCAGTAATGTTGGGCATTTTAATGGACACTGGAATGTTAATAGACATGGAAACTGTATGGTTTTGTTATGGGCACTATAGTATTGTATTTGACTTATTTGTAATCTTCTGATATTTGTCCATGTGCAATAGCAACTATAATATTTCAGTAAGTTATGATGAGTAAATCTCACACAGTCACTGTTGCAGTTTAGGGGTCCTAGAGGTGAGAGGCAGGAGGGGGCACAGGCATCATTCATTAGACCTAGCCGACAGGCTGCAGCTACGTTTCAGTGATGTGCCCGTGTGTATGTATTTCCAGAGCGAAAAGAAGTAAAAGGAAATTATTTTAAACTTATGAACACCTGGAAGTCCCTTTTGTGTCAAAGTGTGCAACACAAATGATCAAATCTCACCAAGGAGCAGCTCCTCATGAAGAGGTGGCATTCATTCGTTTCTTAACAAGCAATTTACAACAAATGTGTTAATGGGTTAAGAGTTTGATGGACAAGCCTCGCAGAATTAGGTAAGAGACATTTACAAATATAACAATATACAGTGCCCGTCTTGACACACCACAAAAACAAATCACATCAGGTAGCACTAACTATGGGCAAGAACTATTCGACTGGGAAAAACAGAAAACACCATCTCACAGCTGTTACATCTTTTAACAGACCGGGAAGCCCGTGAACAAAACTCAGCCCTAAAAAAACAACTATTAGAACAATTTAATGAAAAGTATTCAAAACTTCTTGAATCTCTTGGGTTGGCGGTGAGCTAATGCCACAACAAACAATAACACACACACACACACACACACACACACACACACACACACACACACACACACACACACACACACACACACACACACACACTCACTACTGCAAACTCATGCTGACAGAAACACACAAAACTCAACCTGCCAAAAAAGATCATTAGAAGAATATTATTATTGCATATTGATTTATTGAACATCTTTCTCCTCATTAAATGTATTTTTATTCATTTACTTATTCAGTCCTTGTGTTTGTTTTTTGTTACTGTATTACTGCTTCCACAAATATCCCAAACTAACTCCAGACGGCTGCTTCGCTACAGCAATTATTCAGCACACATCTTCTTCTCCATGCACATCTACAGTTCATCGCTCCATTTCAATATCTTCTATGTTTTCATCCTGTATTTGGGGTGTCGCGATATACAGGTATTGACGATAACCATGATATTTAAAAAATGAAATATATGTTAATAATGCACATATAATATCATCCAGCACCTCTTAAATATTTTCTGTATCTTTCAATTCTCACTTTGTCTCCCTCCCCAAAAGCCCACACACAAGAGTGTAATTAGTTTGCACAATGGCACAATAAACAAAGTTAAAGATAGAAAAGCCACAAATATATAAAATAACAAAAACATTTTCCTAAATACATTACCCACCCTAGCTTTAAAGATGAATTTGACTAACAGCGTTATTTAAATGTGGGGTAAACATTGACACAAACAATATTCTTGCATGAGGCACAATTGTAATTATTAATGGTAGGAATGAAGGCCAAAGCTATAAAAAATAAGACCTAAAATAAAATATAGCCAGATTATCCTATCCTAGAACATGTGACCAGATGACACACAGTGTACAGCTAGTGTTCACCTGATATTCATACACCATAGTATATCTATGGACTGCAGTATAGCATGTGACGGACAGTGCTGGTTGTATCCGGCCCTCTCAATGGTAGATCTGTGTGCGTTGACCCGACACTTCCAGCTTAGCATTACTCACCGCAAACTGGACCTCTGCATGCCAATTATTACTCAACAGATAATATCTGTGGTGACCATGCGAGTCGAAGGTTCATTACCACATTGAACCTGAACCAGCATTAGCCTTCCCCAAGTCAGGTTATATACACATACTCCATATTGCATTTCAATAGGCTGACCTCAGCAGTTTAACATGCCAACTCTCAGAGCTCCGCAGAAGACTTCACAGCTCTATTAGAAAAGTCAGTGGGTCACACTCTGAACAGACATTATTCTCATATTAAACCGCTGTCCTGTACCATCTTACTCAGACCACTTGTTATTCCACAGGCAACCCGCACACTCAACAAAGGGAAGTCTGGAGAATCAGGCCACTTTCTTCATTTGTTTTTTTCCTCCTTAAATTTCCTCCGTAATCCTGTGTGGTCAGGCTGGTGTGGAAATCAAGTAGATAGGGCAGCAATTAAATCCCCATGTGCTGCAGATGATTATTTTGTATAAGTGCCCGTATTACCGCATATTTGATTGTGTTCTATAAACACTTCGTACTAAAAATGGACTCAAAGGAACATGATAGCTCAGAGATTGTGTTATTTTAGCCTCTGAATAAAATGTTGTTTGTGCTGCAAGCCTGTTTGCTCCGTCAGTTTTTGTTTTGGCTCTTTGTCTGTCCGTGGTGTCAGTCATCAGGTCTAAAACAATGCTAGACTAATTCCCCGAAGAGGCCTTGGAAAATAAGCTGAGAAATAAACCTCAGTTTCGCAGTCCTCATTCCCTTTTATAGCTAGTGTTTGCTACATGAGGGACCTCTCCTCCCATGTTGCATAGCTCCTGTCTGATGGAGAGAGATAGTGAAGTAAGTCTTTCCCTCCTCCAAGCTGCATCTGTTTTATAGGGAGTCTCCAGAACTCAATTTCCATGTCATTTAAGGCCAGGCCCAAGAGTGGTAGTCAGAGGTGTAAAATGTGCCCTTATACCACTCACAAAGTATTTAAAATATATATATAACCACAGAATTTGATTGACAATCTGTGGAAACCAGTTTGAATACTGTTAGACACTAGTAAAAATGTCATTGTCAGGTGACAGGTAATGGCAGCATGCCTGGAGGTACTGCTCGTGTTTCCCCCGTACACCAACGAGGGGCAGAGGCTCCCAGAATTGTTGTGAGAACAGAGCATTAACATGTGACCGCCTTCAATTTCCATATACTTATACAAGTATAGAAACACAGAGGCACGGTTAGAGTGAGCTTTATCTGATGTCGGTGCGGCTACAGGGCTTTTTATGGACATCATATTTGTTTTTACACGTTATACAACTCTCATTTCTTTCCTCTATTGCCACTAAATATTTGACAACCACTTGCTTACAACACCAGAGCCAATCTTAAACAGCTGTGCACTGTACCTCTCCCCTCATCCCCTCATGATGAATCACTGCAACAGCACCGCATTCTGAACGTTGTCACGGAAAAATCACTTTGTTTTAGTCTTTAGCATTTATAAGAGGTATACAAACACTTACACACAGATTAAACAACTATTCATGAAAGGGATAGTTCTGGTTCTTCATTACGATTTGCTGAGCTGCTTTCGAAACCCGTTGCTTTGTAAACATTACTATAGTGTCAAAGCGCCATTTACTCACCTCGAATAAATGCAGACGAAAGAAACAAATACAGCCTACAGCTGCAGAGATTTATGTTTGAGCAGCAGGGAACCCACTGTGTACTGTCGCTTCGTTGGTGAAATAACATTACCTGTCGTTGCTGCAGACAATCCACCAGAATCATCTCCATCCAACGAACTACGCCAACGATCTAAGGTGAGTTAACACGCAACTTTAGCTAGCGTTCATGTTTTCATTTGTAGCCTGCCAGTCTCTAGTTCTAGTTAGTGTAATAGCTGTCGATGGAAGATAAATGTGTTTAGAATAACTGTTAGAAATTCTTTTTCTTCTTTTCCTTTCTCCTAACATTAGGTATGCTAGAGAGCCTGCACCCCTGTACCAGCAAAGAAGAGTGCTAACATGATTAAACATTTCTTTCACAGTTGCACAATTAATGGCGATATCCAGATAAATGTTGATGATCACCCCAATCGTTAAGCAAGCTCCACAACGTCTGTGCGCTGCTTGGCAAGCATTATGCTTTGTCGCTGTAAAACTACATTAGCAGAAGTTTAAGTTTACTCGAACCCGCCTGACCTGCGGGTTGTGGGTCGACCCGCGTATCACTACTACGCTGCCACCACTGCAATCTAATTCTACAAAAAGTATGATAGTAATAATATTACTGTAGCAGCTGTGCATAAATAGGGTTTAAACAGAATGAATACAAATGGAGGGAAAAGCTGCATAGCATTCGAATGTTGATTTAGAGTTGAACATTTCAGTAAAGACTTATTCCCAATATCTGTTTACAACTTTATAGTGTGTTAAATCATATAAAATATTACAAATAATGTGTCAAGCGTTTATACTGCTGAATGCAAATTAAATGGATTAAAGTGTTGCAGCTAGTGTTTTTCTTACATACATGTAAGCCAATCTGTCCTTTAGTTTTGGTTTGAACTGAAGATGTGTATGGTGACAGCACTATACAGGAAAGGTAATTGTGTTTTCTTATGTCTGGTGGTCATTCTGTGTGCGGGGCTGCAGCAGCATGATGTAGAACACAGTGTTCTTATTACGTTCACTGGAAATAACCAAAAGTATCCATCCATTCATTCATCTGTCCATTTTCCAAAGTCACCTCAGTCACTGCAGGGCTTGTGCATGCATTGGATGAAAGGCAAGGAAAAGCAATATCAGCATTGGGCTGTGTCGATTTTGGCATAGTTGATGTAAACGCTGCAAAGACATTTCCAAAACTGCACACACATTCGAAAAATGTGTCTTAGAATCTTTAAAGCTTAACTCAACCAAGAGGCAAGATCATTTTTGTCATGCATGTGTGCCAGAGGAAGAAACTAATGGGAAGTGGGAGTAACTTTTAAAGTGAGCAACTTTAACTGAAATAATGAGCCACCGTGTTTAAATAACTTTGAAAAACAGCCATGAGGGACACATCTCATGCCGCATTCATGTCATAACAGAGATAGCGCAATTACCAGCTTCTGACTTGTAAATAGTGTTCACATCAACATCCAGGTTGTAATTACAGCTGTAAAAACGGTGTGCTGTGTAACTATGTATAATGTGTTCTGTGGCTCTGGAGGAGCTTTTACAAAGTTTGGAAACAACTCTGATGATGTCATCAGGGTCATCTCAGCTTTGGCTTGGAGCAGTCTTTCTCAAAGAGTGGTCCGCGCGTGAGCGACCGCTAGTGGTCCGTGAGTATATAGTGTTTCCCCTACCATTGTCTTGGCAGGGCGCAGCGCCGCGCCCTGCCTGAAGTTCAAGGTGGGTTTTTTTCTAATTAAAAAAAATTATATATTTTTTTTATTCACAACTCACTTTTCACATTGACAGGTCTCTTTTATTAAATAAACTAAACGCTTATGCTATTGATCTAATTTATGTGCAAGTTTCAGTTTGTACTGTCTACTTTGCGCATTCACATTCTCTCCTTCGCTCCGTTTAGGAAGGGCGGGGCTTCGCAGCTGACACACACACACGTGCACACACACTTAAGAGAAGAGAGAGGGGAGAGCTGAATAGAAACCACGTCACGCACGCGCACACAATCTACGCAAATATAAATAAAACAATCATAAAAGACAACAAACGTTTTAGCCATTTGCGCATGGTGGGACATATTAGAGTGTGACACATCAAAGGCTCTCTGCTAGTGTGAAGCAGAATAGCTTCTTACAAGGACTAGGCTAAATAAATGTTCACAGAGTGATAACAGTGACACTTTGTGTTATAGAGGGGATTTTGTCTGGATATGAACACAGGTGTGCCTTGAGATTTTGGCTTGGTCTTTGGTGTGCCTTGGCCACAGACAGTTTGGGAACCACTGGACTAGAGTGCAGCATAGATGTAGCGTAGCTACGTAGGTTCGTTTTGTGATCTTACGTCATAAATGATCTGCGCGGTCAATTTGAGCCGCGGTCAACTGACAAGATGGATCGATGGCTAAAGACAGGGTCAGTTAAAAGAAAATTAAATCAAAAAATCTGATGCGACAGTTAAGGTGCATCGTCCTGATGCAGGTGATCCAGCAGCTACAAGTGGTTCAGCCGCAGTGACAACAAGTGGTTTTGTGTGCGTTACTGAGTCCCAGGAGAGCGGTTCGCTGTCCAACCACCACCCGGCTGAAAGCTGTGAATCCCTACTTGAACGCGGAAAGTCCAGCGCTAAAGTCCAGCGCTAAAGTGAAGAGGAAATACCACAGCGACTACATCAAATTTGGATTTTTTGGACTGGAGATGAAGAGGATCCCGATCCACACTGTGTTTTGTGCTACGAGTCGTTGGCGAACGAGGCTATGAAATCCGCCAAACTCAAGCGACATTTTGAGAGTAAACACAAGGATTACTTTGGGAAACCTTTAGGATGTTTTGAGAGAAAACGTGATGAATTTAAGAAACACATGACGAAGGCGCCCTCAGTTTGCATTTTGCGTATCTCTCAGGAGTAAACGATCTTGCTGTGGGTAAACTGCGGCTCTGTATGGACATAAACTCAGTAATAAATGTAGTCTACGCTTTATATGATGAAATCTATCAGCATCCATCGATCCATCCATCCATCCATCGTCTACTGCTTATCCGAGGTCGGGTCGCGGGGGCAGCAGCTTCAGTAAGGAACCCCAATCTTCCCTTCTCCGGGCCACATCCGCCAGCTGCGACTGGGGGATCCTGAGGCGTTCCCAGGCCAGTGAGGAGATATAATCTCTCCACTGAGTCCTGGGTCTTCCCCGGGGTCTCCTCCCAGCTGGACGTGCCTGGAACACCTCCCTAGGGAGGCGCCCAGGTGGCATCCTTACTAGATGCCCGAATCACCTCAACTGGCTCCTTTCAACGTAAAGGAGCAGCGGCTCTACTCCGAGTCTCTTACGGGTGGCTGAGCTTCTCACCCTATCTCTAAGGGAGACGCCAGCCACCCGTCTGAGAAAACACATTTCGGCCGCTTGTACCCGTGATCTCGTTCTTTCGGTCATGACCATAGGTGAGGGTAGGAACGAAGATCGACTGGAAGATCGAGAGCTTTGCCTTCTGGCTCAGCTCTCTTTTCGTCACAACGTTGCGATCTATCAGCATTCACCGCTTAAATCGCATACGAACAAAATGCTTGTAGAATCCGTAGTTGTATTTGTATTGTTGATTTAATGTGTGAAAGAGCGATACAGAGAAGGTCACATAAAGCTCATTATTAGGCTGTCATTTGTAATATATTATTGGAGTGGTAAGCAGGCCTATTGCTTTTGGGGAGTTAGGTGGTCCGTGAGTGTTTTTTTTATTGGTTAAGTGGTCCTTGGTCTGAAAAAGTTTGAGAAACACTGGCTTGGAGACTACAAGAGAAAAGTCAACACGGCTTTTCTCTTGTAGTCTTAACTGCCAGTGTGGAGTTTAAAAGATGTGAGCATTTACCAGGCAGGGATGGTTTAATAAAAAATGCTGTCATGTTGCATTATGGGAAGTGTAGGATCTAGGCGTTTGAGTTTGTCCAATTTTTTATTATTCATACACTTCCTACATATATTTTTAGGTTTAGCTGCCAAGAAAATATAATATTTGAGCCATTTGATTATTTCAAATGATTATTCATTATTAAAAATGGATTGTTTGATAAGATATCATTTGTATTTGAATTTGTTTTGGAGAAAAGTCAGTTTAAACAGAGTGAAAATAAAAGTTGTGTAGCTGTTAATGGTCTGAGTGGGAGTGAATATAGTACAGCAGGTTTTAAAAGTGAGAAAATAAGTTTCATTGGGCGACAACGCATGATTTTCTTTAACAACCGGAGGTATATCATCAAAATATAACTGGTTTTATGTGCCTACATGTGTGACTTGTTTTGGCTCTTTATGCATTCATTTGATAGTACAGATAGATAGACAGGAAAGGGGAAGAGAGGACAACATGCAGCATAGGGTCATGGGTTGGATTTGAACCCTGGACAAAGAGTTAAGGACTCACCCTTACATCGCCGTCCACTCCACCAGGTGAGCTACAGGAGCACCTGAAAATTAACATTCTCTTATCCATTTTGAGACAGTCCCTAAATTCAAATAGTCAATTTCTTGTCCACCATCATGTCCTCCTTCAATATTGGATCATGGAGATAAAAATTATGGATGGGCGGATGGATACTGCAGAAGAGATACTTCAACACTCACAAGTTGCTCATTTGTTACAACTATATTATAAGAATTCAGCTTCTCTTTTGTAAAGGTGAACCTTAATCCTGTTCAGATGCTTCTCAAAGAGCCCTAGACATCACAAGGAGTCTAGCCAAGATGATGACTTGCAACCTTTTTCAATGGTTGAGGATGCAGGTTTCTGTCATTTTATAAAAAGGTGGTTGATCTAAAATCCCTAGTAGGAAATCCTTTATGTCTCGTAAAATTCCAAAGCTATATGAGCACGTCAAAACAACAGTGAAAGACTCCATAGAATCTGCAAGCAGCGTGGTTTTAACAAGTGATATGTGGCTATGTGAACAACTGAAGCTTATTTGACTGCGTCAGGACATTTTCTTGACCAGAATTGGCAGGCTGGCACTCTTGAGGCAGTCCATGTAGCTATAGCAGCACATAGCAGACAATACATCTGAACTCCTCACACAAATATCTGATGACTGGGGCACTATCGGCAAGGTCCATGCTGTTGTTACGGACAATAGATCTAATATGGCCTCAGCAGTAAACCCCACTGGAAACTCATTCTGTAGTTTTCACACACTGAACTTAGTTGTGAAGGACTCCATTAAGACTGACAGTTTGGGCTCCAACCTGGAGGAATGTGTTGCTATCGTCCGGTTCTTAGACTGTATGAACAACGACAAGTGGTTATAACAGTACTTTGTCTTCTTCGGAGAAACATCTTGTGCTTGAATGAGGGAGAATGGTCCATCAGCTAATCCATTAGAGCAGGGGTCTTCAAAAGCCAAGGACAAACTGATGGAGAGATGGAGCAGGGACCCTCTACTATATATATATTGTATAAAATTGTGTTTTATATTAAACTGGGCCTCGTGCCATGTATAAACATAGCAACCCTGTTATTGTGCATTCAATACTAAGCTATTCAATGAATACTGGATGTGTGCATTGCTGACTGAAAGATATCGTCTTCTGCCTCCATTTATCCGTTCGCTACAATATGTACACATTTTTTTAAATAGTAAAAATTTGTCTAATCAACCAAAAATTGAGACCCCCTGCAGTACCTCCACAGAACCCCTGGGGGTTGCGGACCCCCTGTTGAAGACCTATGCATTAGAGCACAACTAACCTCTTACAGCAAACACCTTTGGACTTTACTACCAAAATCATTCTCCTTTGTGATACTAGACATGTGAAAACTATTCAATCGCTCATCAATGAGATGCAAGCCCTGGGCAGTTGTGATGGACAGGCAGCAACCAATGAACCCTCTCTGTTTCTGCATCAACCGTCTCTATGGGAACAGCCTCATTAGCGCTGCAAGGGTCACCAGCAGCAAACACTGAAAGGAATGGTGGAGACCTTTCAACATCCAAGGGAGGATTATGGCAGGAGTTTGACACATCAGTCAGTGTTTCCCCTAACATTGTCTTGGAGGGGCGCTTTATTCACAACTCACTTTTCACATTGACAGGTCTCTTTTATTAAATAAACTGAACGCTTGCGATATTGATCTAATGTATTTGCACGTTTCAGTGTGCACTGTCTCCTTCTGCGAAGGGCGGGGCTTCGCAGCTGACACACACACACACACACACACACACACGTGCACACACATACCTATAGAGCGGAGGAAAGGAGAGGGGAGAGCCCCCCCCCAAAAAAAAAGCAATAAACCTAAGGGAAACACTGCATGCGTTATGGATTTTTATGGGAATCGTACAGCAAACACAAATGCATACATGGAAGAAAGAGGGATGGAGATTTCCACTGCTCAGCAAAGTGGCAAAAAGATACCTTGGAACTGTTCCAGAGTTTTCTAAAGCAGAAGAGACAATTAGTCAGAGGCGAAATCAGTTTAAAGATTAAAAAATGTTGAACATGTTACTTTTCCTGAACACCAATCTAAAACTCGAGTAAAGTGCCAAGATACATCTCCTGAGAGCACTAAAGAAATGTGAGAATGTAGGAAGAATTTAACTTTTTCCCCCAAACACTGCGTTAATACACCGTGTTAAATGTAGCTTGTTATGTAAAAAGTTCATTTGCTTTTTCATGTGTGCTTAACGAAATCTTTATAAACAATCAAAATGAAGATATACTGTTGAGTTTCTTAACATTGGTGTCAGGAAGTCTAAATAGTTGAATTTGTAAACAGCAGAAGTTGCTCTGGAAAAACCATGGCCTGATTAAGAAGATTAGGAAATATTTAAGAAAGTGCAAATGTTCGTGTTTTATGTTGTTGGTACTTTATTTTATTAATATATATGTTGGAATTTTGTTTTTATTGTATTAGTGTTTGTGAGCGGCTGTTCAGCTCTGAGTCTCACATCTGGGATGAGAAGAGAAATAGACTGCAAGGCAGAGATGCTCACAGTATCCTCAGTACTTAGTAGGATATAGGTAGGTTGTTTTTTCATGTGACTGAAGGATATATTAAAAGTTGATTAATGAAGGGCTGTGAGCCTTAAAACAGTTTGTCTTTTAAAATGAAGATGTTTTCGTTTCCCTGGCACTCAACAAAAACTAAATAAACAACAAGAGAAAACATTGTTACCGTCAATCGGCCAAAGGGTTATTTTATCTATCGTTTCCCCCTAATGAGAAAAATCTGTGTGAATCCCATGATTCTTAGGAAAGATCTAAAGTCATAAGGAGCACTTGTTTATGATTTCTAAACTTTATTTAAGGGTGGTTGTCCTGGATCATGGATCCTGACACCAGGATTAGGAATAATTCTCACCGATGGTAGCAGTGTGTGTGTGATGTCTGTGTTTGGAGTTATGTCTTTGAGAAGAAGTGCGGTGATGTTTGTGGCAAATTGTGTCAGTCAGACAAATATTACTGCAAAAAGATGCTGTTCATTTCCGTTCATATGTGTTCATTTATATCACAATATTTGACAAGTGACATTTTATATTAAATGAGTCACTTTTTTCCAGATGCTTTTAGTATCTGACTGTTTACTTTGTGAGTATCTGCAGCCGCCCACTCATCTGTGATCAGTGCAAAAGATTTGCATAAATATTCTCAGCAGCATATGTGTCGCTCCATAGTGTATCCGTCTAAGGTATAGATTATCTCTGTTGTCTTTGTTGGTTTGGCAATGCATGTCTAACATCTAATCAATTATAAATCAAAGAACACATGCAACCCCTTTACAAATAAATAGAGCAATTTGCACTCAGCGCAGTATATCAATAGCCCATATGACAAACATGACACTGCTGTCTGTGGATAGCTGACATTCATCAATAGTTCATGAATTGACAAACATTGGTGCCCAGTGTGATCATATCTCTGCAATGAGTGATGGCATCTCTCTCAGTGCAGGAAATTAAGAGAAACAAAAACCAGATGGAGATGCCGGTCGTGTCTGCGTTTTATTCCCAGTGCGTGAAGGTTATCAAGGACTCATCTGCTTCTCGGGTGGAATTCTTGAAGCATGTTTGCCGAATACCTTGGACATACTTTGTTATTAAAGTCATGTATATAGCATAGCAAAATGTTTACTTTCACTACCCTTTTGATTAACTCAAAAAACTTAAAGTTGAGGTAAATCGGAGAGGCTTAGCCAGTGAAACGGTGTTTCATAAAGATAGAGACACATGTGAAGGTTTCTGACAGCCAATTTAGAGCTAGTGAGAGATTTTTTTAAAACCACACAAGCCTGCCTTAGACTGGACAGGGACATTTCTGTTCTTTGATAAGCTTCATCCCTTTCCTCTGCAGTCACTTCTCTTATTTGTTTATTTCATCACACACCTTCTCTGTTATTCTGTTTTCCATTCCTTTTTATGTAATTTCAGGCTCTCAATAGTCTCCCAGCCATGAGAGGCAATAACCACCATTTTCCCCTTGAGATGTTCTACAGAGGTAATATGCTGATGAAAATGTCTTTATGAATTCACATGAATAGTGGAATATCTAATCCTTTAAGCTTGTTGGCATCATTTAATTGGGGGTATTCTGCTATTATCAAATTTAACAGCCACTGCTAATCTATCTACGTTTGGATAAACAAACTTTCATCTCCTCAAACAAACAAATTGATCATTTCAAGCGGATCAAATGTGCTTTTTGGACTGGGAAAATGGCATAACCTACACTCAACTGTGTTTGTTCCTTCAGGTCCAGCACAGCCAGTGAAGGGTTCATCAGCGATAGAGAAATGAGAGAACCTGACATTTCCCAAATGATTCTGCATCCATAAGCATCGTTGGAAAGGTCTGTAATAATGCATATTTAATCATATTCCTCAAATCACGAAGGTCACTGCTGGTGAACTCTTCCAATAGATCAATAAGTCTGCATGACCTGGAAAGTTAATACGATCGTACCGCCACTGCGGAATTTCTCACCGAGCGCTGATCGCCATGGTTTCTGATTTCCTTTCATAATCATTCATCTGCAGTTAATAAAACTATCACACAGTTTGCAGACTCTCCTCTAACAGAGATGCACTGCAGATGAAACTTGGCTTGAACTTTGATGGAAGTTACCAGATTAATGACATTAAGCTAGAGGTTGTGTACTTCGCTGTGATGCGGACCCTTCACTGACACAGACCTATTGCTCTGCTTCGTGTAAATATCTAAGGAACAGATTTGCAAAGTTCTTCTGTAGGCCTTGCGTGCACAGTGCGACTGCCATCACTCACGGGCCGGTCATTTTCTTTACTGCAGGCTGAAAATGACTCGATTGCTCCGTTATGAGAGATGGTAGTTGTTCCTCCTTTCAATGCAGTGATGTATGATTCCTGCGCAGAGTGGGCATGTGTTACCTATGGACTATAGGAGGGATCAATACTGCAGCTAGCCGAGCTTGCATCCAAAGTATAAATCTCAAAGACATCTAAAGAATGTCAGCACTCTGTCGGTGGCTCTACCTCCCTCCTCACGATGCTCAAACCTCCCCCCGCCTCGACCCCATCTCCCACACACAACATCGTGATCACCGCTCCAATCACACCAGCCCTACTTTGACACAGACTGAGAAATAAGATCCAGAGCACTCCCAAGGTCACCGACACAGTCTCTCAGGCTGCTGTGATGATACGATACACTTCACACCCTCTCGGAGAGTTAAATGAATCTTCAAGTGCAGACGTACAAGGGAGAGATCCAGTGATGTTCCAGACTTGACAATAAACAACATATCAGATGGTGGAAGAAGTCGAAGATATTGATAGCTATGTCTGCTGGGGCAATGTGCTGGAGCTGCTGGAGGGGGGCCTGACAGTTCTTTAGATTCTCAACAGCACTACGCGAGCTTTTAAACTCAAAGTAAACTTTGGAGTTTTTAAATGTCAACAGTGTTCAGCGAGGCCTCGAGGATGAGCACCACCCAACCTCAAACTAAATTATGAACCAGCGAAGAGAGGAAAGTGTCAGCTCGCAAAAAAAAATAAAAAAAAGTATAAAAGAACACCAATGCAGACTGGTTTCCATGAATATTTGATGGCTCAGTCCTTGAGTGCAAAGTGCAGCACATTATTTAGTCTCTAATGGTGTCAACTCCTCTTCAATGTGAATGTGAGCTGCTTGTGTAGCCACATCTCAGAAATCTCTCTCCCTGTATTGAACTGTACAACCAAAGCATTGTCTCTTTGTTAGTTCTCTCCAGGAATTACGGCGCATTCAAAAAGAGAACATTTCTCAACTTTAGTTAGAGGTGTCTTATTTCCTGAGCAAACTTTTTCTTCTTTTAATTAAAACATTTGGTGCGGCGGCAGGTTGGAATGGCTTCTGAAAAAGCGGAGGCATACGTCACGGGGAGGATTATGAGAATCTAACACGGGAGAGGAAAAGGTGCTTAACTGTGGAATTACAGCTGAAATGAGTTTTTAATCGTGCAGTTAATGTTGGGAAAATGTGAAGCCCAGAGACACTGAAAATTGCCTCCATAAGGGATAAGACACAATCGAGGGAGCCAAGTGGACAGATTACTTTATATCAGATTGCATCGTGGTAGAGACAATAGAATCAAGTGTTTCTTAGTAGCTTCTTTCACCTCCCTTATTCCTATGAACTTGTGTAATTGGTATTTGATAATAATAATAAATGTATGAATATGACTGCGTATACAGTCTCAAACTTGAGACCTGCTTCAGTTGCAACTTCTACCTTTTGTAGAATATGAAAGCCAAAGGTCACATGGACTCATTACCCAAAGCTAATCCTATTTTAGTCTTTAATGCTTGCATGGCTTCTTTGCAATAAAAACCGACTCCCCCTTATTTTGAGCCTTCACTGGAAGAGCAGGAGAGCTGAATGTGCTCCTGTTAATTAGATACTGGTTATCTCTATAGCACACTGCCTCCCACCCTCTCCCAGCACTGCATTATTGTGCATCAGAGAGGAACTCTCAGTGTCATTAGTGTTGAAAGAGGGTAATGGAGCAGAGGCTACCAAGTTTCATGAGGGGTTACCATGACCCAGTAGGAGTAATAGGCCATGATGGAGAGGTCTGATTATGTGGGATCTAGTATGTAAAATATAAAATGGAGACTTGCCGTGCCCTAGGGCTTTGTGCCCTGTTCTGTCCTTCTGCTAAATAAATGGATTACATTGAAAAAAA
The DNA here is from genome assembly GCF_900634415.1 of Cottoperca gobio. Classification (NCBI taxonomy): domain Eukaryota; kingdom Metazoa; phylum Chordata; class Actinopteri; order Perciformes; family Bovichtidae; genus Cottoperca; species Cottoperca gobio. Next base: position 7,270,672 of record NC_041359.1, on the reverse strand, counting down.
AAGAAAAAAGTTCTCAACCTGAGAAACTTCAAGGATCATTTGCAGCATAATGTCAGAGTCCATCTTTCTCCAGAGCACACCTTGCTTATGCATAAATGGATGATGAATACCGGCATGATTAGAGATTCATCTTTCATCGCTGCGGCCATTAGACACCAAACTTCCCAAGAGCAATAAGTCAAATGGTTTGTGTAATCTTCAGCACAGAGAGCTTGTTTCCCTTTTAATTCAGGCGGAGAAAGCCAGAGAGAGGAGCCCAGTGATTTTAACTCCCCAAAGCATTTCATTATTTCAGTCTCAGTGATAACATCTTTAATTCCATTTTAAATAGGTTTATATGTCCATCATAAAATACTCCCTTGTGGGTTTAATTATTGCTGTAAGATAAGAGACGCTAAGGGAAGAGAGCAGGGACAAAAAAAGAGAAAGTATTTTCTAAAAGATGGAGACACAAATGATGTAGCTCGGTGTCTGATGGTGTCCTTGTTATTGCTTATCGCTTCTGACATCACTTCCTGTAGCTTTCATTCGTTTGGCTTTATCTTGTCATCTTTTCAGCACAGACAATGGAACTGCAGCATCTGCTATGAGCCTGACACAAAGGGGCTTATTATGGCGAGATTAAGTATAATCTAAAAATGTTCCTGATTCAAGGGGCTTTTGACACAACACTATGTCCATGGATGCCTTTGTACATATTACACTGTGAACACATGAAGCATGACCTTTTGCGGTAATTATTACCCTTTTTCCACCACAATTAGTGTGTATATGATGACTTTCAATTTCAATCAGTTTCGATGAAGTGCGTTTTACAAAGTTCACCGAGGTAAAATGACTGTTGTCTCACAGGATATATTAATTGTATGTTATTGTTCTTTTAAATATGAATGTTTTTGGCTTTATTGATAGTACAGAAGAAAGACTACAAATGGGGAGAGACCCGCTCTACCATTTATATAATTTATAAATTATAAGAATAGCCTAAATCACTTTTAATTTTCCCATTTTTGCGTATTAAATTTGAGGGGCCGTCACTGCCGATCGGAGCTGGAGCCGATAAATACCCCCAACTACTCCAGAGTCATTTGTCCCGGGAATGAATGATGATTACAACTTTTCCCACTGAAGACAAAAGCCAGACGTTAGTGTTTGTTAGAGGGTTTTTGTCCAGTGGGATGGGGCTACAGAGAGCAGCTCAGTCCTGTGCACATGCACACATAATTGCTTTTACCCATGTACTCTCACTTTCCTTGCACATGCACAAACACACTGATGCACATTCAACACACACTTGCCTACACACACGTACTGTAAGTCCAGACATGACCAACAGCAGATCCTCTGAAGCCTCTTTCTCCGTCTGAGGCGCTGTAACCTTCAGACCAGACACTCGCTGCCTAAAAATTGCTATGTCAACCATAAAATTACCTTCAATTCAAATGCACTTCAGCTACTTAGAAATTTCATTCCATCTAGCACAAACCTCTCTTTAAAAAGAGAAACAACTGGTGGTTTGAAGCCTGAAGAAATGGTAAAATGGGTAGTCTCTTAACCTGTCTTTTTATCCGCCCATGATGTTTTCTGATGTTATCTTGGGGTAACCTCCATCACTCCCACGTGCAGTTAGGTAAGCTGCGTTTACCACTTCATCTGCAGGAAATGATCACCTCTGAGAGTCTGCCTGAAGTGACAGAACTGAGATTCTTAAACTTCACCGCCTAACTAAGCTCCTGTGCTTAAAATAAAAGACGGTGAGCGCAGTTCTTCTGTGAAACAATACCTGTAGTGACTTGTTCCTGCTCTCTCACGATTATAATCAGCGCCCCCTCAAGTTTAAACCAGAAGGAGAGTAGGAGAGATTCACTCGTCGGTAGAAAGCCTCCACAACTAAATAACTGTTTCGATGATTTTCTGTACTTGCAAAAGGTTACAATTAAGAGTGAATATTCTCTGAAGTTTTAATTCCCCAGACTGTATTGATTAGGTGTCAGCTGAAGTCAACAATACTGACGGGGGCTTTATTACTCCACTTAATGAATGATGTTTTATTAATGGCCATGTAATAAGATTGCCTTTATCTCAATGAAAGCCATCAATCTTTGCCCCCTGCTGTGAGCTCCGTATAGATCCTGCTCTCTAAACCTGCAGGAACACAAAGCCGTTTATTTAATCTAATATCAAATTAAACCAGTGATTAGCAAATCATCATAAATGACTAAATTAATCTGTCGATATCAGTTTGCAAAGTTATTTATAAATCAATTAAAGAAAAAAATAACATTTCTGAATAAATTATAAAAAGTGTAACGTGTGTGGGGGGGGGGGGGGCTACTGACTCCATTATCACTTACATTGTACTTGAGAGCAGTTCGGGAAAATATACACTACCGTTGAAAAGCAGATGGCTGTTATGACTACAGCACCTCTATTTGTTAGTCTTTCGTGCATTTCAACAGATGTTATTTTGTATGAAGGGTTTGTTTTGTACATTGAGAACAAAACGCTGTTCGATGGTTCAACCAGACTGACAATTGAAAGGGCAAAAACAGACAGAGATACTTCTGAGCAACAGTTCAATAAGAATAGAAGAAATCAGCAGTCATTGGTCAACGCAACTGGAAGCTTAGCATCACAATGTGTGCAGATTTAAACAGGTTCCTGTTTACGTGTCAACCTAATGCCTATAACAAGCTGGAACTGTTCATACAAGGCTATTCTGAAAACTTCCATATAGAAACAGAGGTTAGTCTTTGCACTATTGGAGATCAGGAAATGTCAGGTGAACACAGTATGGACCGACAAATCACAGTTTAAGCCTCTTCAATCCGACCACTGAGTAGACTGCAGAGGGCCCAAAGAAAAACCTCTAAATGTTTAGGGCCAAATTGTATCATTGTGATTCGATAATGATTGAAGGTCACTTACGCTTTCCTGGACTGGAAGACAAATTCAAATCTGAGTGCATTTTGGTTAAAAACTTGTTACAACAGTGTTGTCCCCTGTCATGCAACACTGTGGGGACATTGACTAAATGGATATTTTAAAAAGCACTAAATTATTGCTCTTTTGGGGCCAAAACTATATCAAACGTAAATATTACATTATTTTAATTATTTAATTATTGACGGAAAGACAAACAAACGTTAATATAACAGGTTCTCAAATTTTTGAAAGCTAGTGTGTGTTTTATGGTATGAAATGTATTATTATCTCTTTTCACATTGTGAAACAAGGAAACATTTAAGTGCCATAATTACACTACACTATATACACACAATAACATTAATAACTCATTAATTTGTAACGCCTGCAAATTACACTTTAATGGTTATTCATGATACGACATTCATGCATTTCACTGATAATATTCAAAATCTGAATGCACTTAATTGACATTGGAGCCCTATATGTAATGAGAGCGCAATAATGTTCTACAAGTTTTATAAAATTGCATTTCAGTTTTACAAAATGTATTCCTGTTCAGAAACAGAGTTCAGTGCATTATATATCATAAGGGCTTTTGGATAAAGGCTTTGTTCCAATGTTATAGATCCATGAGCAGAGATTAAGATGGCTAAAGATTTTAAAAGCTGTAGTTTCCTTATTATAATTTCACAGCAACCATTTGATCAGAGTAAGTGGTAGTGGGTTTCAAGAACACATTGATGCCTGTTGAGCGATATACAAGAAGGTTTACAGGGGCCGAGTCAATACAAACAATTTAGCTTGATCAAAAGCCATGTGACCATAAAGCCGCTATATTTGCTACACGGTATACATTACAGCCTCTGCTGCTGCGGCTCAAACTAAATCATTTGTGAGATTCAGTTTCAGGTTACCACAAATATATTAACTGGCTGCTCCACCATGACCTTTAACCAGCATAGAACCATTCAGCTTTCACTGGTGTGTTTTCATTGATGTGGACGTTAAGAAAATATGTTCCTAAACCCTCCGGGTATCCGGGGCCGGTCAAGGATTGGTTGAAAGAGTGGATGGAAGTGGTCGGCTGACAGCTCTGCTGAGGTTTGTTTTCTGCATCCAGTCTCACTGTGCTTCGCTGGTGTACCGCACAGTGGACTCTGTCTCGGAGGTAAAACCATCTGAAACAATGACAGCCCCTCCCCCTCTGCCCTCATCCATCAGAGGCTTGAAACAGGTCGGAGAGATTGATCTCTCTTTCACGTGGGTCTGACACACGCCAAGCTCTGGCAAGGCTTGTTTAACAAACGCCATCTTCTCTGCCAATAAAAAGCACCTTTCCCCCCTAAGGCATCTCACAGGGCAGCGCTCGGCGTATATATTAGCCATAACCTTTTTTTAAAGCAGGATTTATAGACCCCACAGTGGGGATATATGACAGACCTTGGTGAATTAATTATTCTAAAACTATTTGATATATCTGATTATTAATTCTGGGACACGAGCTCGCTTAGAGCAGAGCCTGCTTGTAAAGGTTGGATTTATCATGTTGACATTTTGCTACAGCCAGTGCTCCTCTCTCTCCTTCTCCATCTCTCTCTCTCCCACAATGCAGTTGTTCAAAGCTCTGCTCTACAATTTTTTTGTTCTGCAGCACAAAGTGGCAGAACACAAATATGCCCTTTTCATCTGTCTTCTGCCTCTTTCTCAATGAGAAAGCTACGGATGTTTTAGTAGGAGATTACAGCGAGCACACGAACATATTGTTTGCACACACCGGATGTTGACAAGTGTTCTCTCTACTGGTGTGCCATGCATGGCGGAGCAAGCAAATGAAAGGTCAGGCCCATCAACATCCATCTCCGCCCTCAAACGACGGAGATGCCGGCCTAATCCAGCTGTACGGACAAACAACTAAGACTTGAGAAAGGGAGAACTCCGGTAGATGCATCAATCTGAAAGGTTAAGCCCCTCGGTTTGTTCAGCAAGCACTCCTCAGTAACTATGCACCCTCAGCTGAAATACATGCAATTGAAAAAGGTTGCATTGTGCTACATTTAGAGAGTTAGACTAAATGTGTGTATTGGTCACTTAGTATTGGTAACCTAATGCGAGTGCATACTGACCTGCTGAGCCATCGAACGAAGAGCTGATCCCACCAAACCTGACACAGTGACTGAAAGCCAGGCCGGAGCTTTTAGACCAAGCTGATGAGCCTTGCCGATATCAAACCTCAGTTTGAAACAAACCGAGGAAGCGCAAGGTCCATGGATGGATCACTGAATGGACCCCCTGGGTTACAGTCACTTGTTTAACATCTCTTGTTGGAAAGTCACAGACCTCAAATTCATGTGGATGTCCCTTTAATGTTTTTAGTGTGTTTCTTTCTGTTTCTGGTCGATATTAAGTCTGTTAATATTGATTAATATTCATTTTCCCTTTCATATTACAGCTGTAAGGCTATCGCTCATTAAAATACAGTAACATTAGTAAAGTAATTCAATTCAGGACTGCAAAGTAGCTCTGCCTTAAGAACATATGACCTGCATTTCAGGATTCCATTCATGGTTTCTAATAATGTTTTGTATGGAGCCAGAGTATATTGTACAATATCTGTGCAGAGGAATGTCAGTGTGGAGTGAACAAGAGTAAATAGTCCAGGTGCAGTTTTTGAACCAACAGCACTGAAAGTATAGCTCACCTGCAAAAAGTCATTGAAAGAGACTACAAGTGAGAAAACAACCACCACCAGCATCTTCAGTCTGGGGGTCTTGCTCCTCTGTAGGAGGGGTGGGAAACATTTTACACGTCTGTGTCCAGAGGCCCATTTTCTCACAAACTGTCCATGGCAAGGTCAGAGTGTTACCTGCACAGACACATTCCAACATGACAAGTGACCTTGAAAATGAATTTGAGCCTTTCCTAGGATATCATTACAGCAAGCCAAAAACACACACAATAGCCATTTCCCCAAGCTCTGAGTTTCATTACACTTTGGTTTCCTCACTATTTTGGCAGGCTCTGTATGTGCCCTTGATGTGATGAGAAATGTGAATTTCTACACAGGACATAAAGCATGTAGCACTATGCTGCCTGCTCAGACTCACAGCAGCCTCAGTCATAATTTACATCCCACCTGAAACATTTCTCTCCCTCCTCTCTGCAGCTTGGTTTTCACATACTCCCTTACACATGAGCAGGCTAAAAGCACTATCATTACTCTATCACGCTCTTAAAGCGCTGTATCTGACCCATTAGAGTGGGCTTGTGGGAGTAGGGCTGTGAAATAATGATCACTGAGAATTCTATAAAAAGAAAACTGTTGCGAGCATTTGTTAGTCACAGCGGAGGAGCGATTAAGCCAGACTGATTGAAAGTGTCCCGTGTGAGCGGACGTGTCAGACTGCAAGAAAAGTTTTTGTGATGGGCGTAATGGGCCAAATATCTCCTCCGCTTGGCTCCTCTCTCTCCTCCACTCCGCAACGCTTTGCTCAATTAATCCAGGGCCTCTAAATGACCCTCGAAGGTGACTCGCTAGATAAGTGCAATTACACTGGAAACAAGGGTGCTGTCAATTAGTCCTGAAGTCTCCCTCCATCTTTGCGGCGGAGGCTGAGCACGTCCCACCGGGTCGTCCTGTTTGTGACTTCATTAGCAGGCTTCTAAAAGGGGAACATGAACGCCTGGCCTAGATCGCACTTCTGTGTGCAGGGATCAACACCACATAGCAGGGGTTTGTCCTTAGATGTTCAGGAATGACAGAAGAGGCACAGGAACGTGGAGATAGGCAAAACCTCGGAAACATTTCAAAATCTTCATTATCGATTAATCTGCTGATTATTCGTTTGGTCTATAAAATGTCACAGTGAAAAATGTCCATCCCAGTTTCTCACAAGTCCAAGCTTTAAATGTTTTGTTTTGTCAGTGCAAACCCCAAAAGATATTCAGTTTAATGCCATATAAAACAGAGAATGGCAGATCTCCATAATTGAGGCTGTAAACAGCATTTTCTGACATTTGTGAATGAAGAATTACTTTAGTAATTAGTCATCGATCATCAAATTAGTCGGCCATTATTTTCTTGTCGATCGACTAATCGTTGCAGCTCTATCTAAATCTGTCGACATCGATTAGTGATGTCTGCACGGTGGCAGCAGTTCACATGCTTTCTGTTATTTTACGCAGAAAGACTCGGGGGAAGCCAAACTGACGTCTCATCATGCCAAGGAGGGATGAGGATGACTGTGATGATGACGGTGCATCCAGTGAGGAGCAGAGAGGAGGTCTCACTCCTCATCCTTCCTCTCTCTAATGCCTCTTTGCTCGTCTCTAATTGCTCTCCCATTGTTCCTTCCTGAGCAAATTGTTAATGAGAATTTCCTGCTATGTAGACGTCAGGGGCTCAGTCACTTGTTGTCTGCCAGCACAGAGTCTGTGAGTAATGGGTGTGACTAATGCTGCTTGGCAGCTTCCACTCTCGTCCCTCCCTGCCATCTGTCCCCTGCCACCCCTCTGGGTGCACTGGGGTGCTCTCAGTAGGTCTCAGTAATCACACACACATGCACACGTGCACACACACTTTCAAACATTTGACAAAATCCAAAACATTTTTTAATGTTGATGTTTTCCAAATCTGAGTTTCACACACACATCATGGCATATTTTTGGATTAGTAATGAAATCCATTGGATTAAAAAAAGAAATGTAATCTAATCTGTATACTTTTGGTTACTTAAAATTAAACATTGAACAAATTGCACTTTAAAAAATGAACGCTGCCACAAACATTGAAGTTCCACAAATACTTTTTTTCTCAAAATATGTTCGATAAACTCCAGGTGTGCTGTGTGTGTTCTACAACATGTGGGCTGCTGTTTCTGTGTACGTTTTTGTTTTGTTTTTAATAAAAGGGCACATGGACACAATATAAATGTTTTCAGTTTCATCATTTTAAAATGGCCCTATTTAAAAAGACAATCAAACATGTAATCAGTTTATCCTTGATCCTTGACTATAATCTATAAACACACTTTTTTTCAAATGTAAATCTGCGCTGAGTGTTACTTACTTTTTGTAAACTGATTACGTAATCCTAATTACATGTAATTCGTTACTACCCAACAATGATAACTAATAATTCTACTTTCTGTCTTGGTTAATTCACATTCTCCTCCACCAACACAATTTAAGGAAAATATTTGTTGGCATTCCTGTTGAACTGCTTTCCATTTGTGAAGAAACACACCATCCATGTAGCGCCGCAAATGAAATGTGTGAGTGGGTGTGGAGGATAAATGTATCCAGGATGTCAGTGCTGGCTTAAGATAGGGAGAAGCAGTATGAATCTCATTACAAGGGCCCCTGGACCTACCCCTGCAGCCAAGTGAATCACTCTGAGTGACTTTAAATTGGTGTCCAATGAAGTAGGAATTGATCCTTGGTCCTGTTCTGGTTCTCTGAGGCAGTTTGGACCGTAATCTTCAGAAGCTGCAGCTTTGACTGACTTAGTTTCCATACAGCTGATGTTATTTTAGAATTGGAAAGCAATTTATCTGCAAAAGGAAAATGTTTGCCTCTCTGGTGACTCTACACATTGACTAGGGTTCGTAACCTAAACTCGGTTCCAACTAAGAACCGAATCCAAAATGCCAGGTACTGGGAACCCAAACAAAAAGGGAAAAAAAGAGAGAATTTCGGTTCTGCTTATCGGTTCCTAAACACGTACACTCTCTGGACTTGGTGGCGCTTCGCAAAGACATACATTTAGTTTCGTCTTGACGCTATGGAAAGATTAGTAAGATTTGCGAACACATGGACCGCAGGATTTCTTCTCTGCTCTCACTCCTTGTATAACACCAGTCATTATTCTCAACCCATACGTAAATATGTTCTCCAACAAACAATGAACATTACGTAGCGTTACAACTCAAACTTTGTTTACATTGACTGCCATTTCCTCTATGAAATACACAATCCTGTCTGTCTGTACGCGGCGCACTGTTATCACATCCCCGGGACTGAGACAGACTCGGCCGGGCTGAGTGAAGTCAGTATGTCGCTCGTGAAGCAAGGTCTTAAAAAAAGTTATTTGAATGACGTTTTAATTTTTTTTACTTTTGCAGGCAGTGACACGATTGAGCAGCTGCTGATTGTATTTACTGGCCGAAGTATGTTGGACCCCGTCTGTCACTTCAGCAGGTTTCAGTGTTACAGTAGGGGACACTGGGGGAAATTGTAACATCTAAAATTGCACCAATCAGATCTAACTTGTGAATGAAAAGAATAATGACCAGATTATTATTTAATCATATTCTCTAATAACAACCAAAATAAACTCTATGCAATTAATTTACAAATTCTATAAACATTAAGAAGTGAATTGTGTATATGAATATACATTTGTGTAAAAAGTTTTTTTCTTCTGTGAAATAAGCATGTGACCTATTTTGACCTCCTCAAAGAATCGAAATCAAGAACTGATGAGAACCAAAATCAAAGAGCAGAAATCCAAATGCTAACCAACCCTAACCTTGCTGTGAAATCTCAAACCAGACTGTTTGTGATTTGTGTGAAGTGTTCATTCTAACCGAAATAAATGCATACTCATATAATCACCATGTACAACAATACGAGTAGAAGGTCGAGGGCTCGGCACTGCACTCTTGGCACTTAAGAGGTATCACTGGGACTTTAGCTTGCACTGCTCCTGGTATAGAGGGAGTTCTTTTCACTCTGTGTCACTGTCATTCTGCCTTTCAGTCGTTACATGAAAACAGCTTTGGCAGAGACTGTTGCCCCCAAAAATATAAGTCAGTTATTGTCTTTCAGCCATTTCAACTTTTTAATTCTTTTTTTTTAGATAGAATAGTTCTGCCTTTAAGCAAAAATATTTATTTCCAAGCCTAATTACATATTACACTCTTCCAGAGAACCTTTATAGCTGCATCTAGGGTTGAACATGATTGTTGGTGCAGGTGTAAGGTAACCTGTATAATGTCCTTGAATGTACTGTAGATGATTTAGTTGCTACATTATTCAGTGCAAATTTGGAGAGCGAAAAGTAGTTAATTATTTATATCAGCCCCAAACCACTAGAATGGATCAAAGCTGATAAAGCCAGTCAGTTTAAACAAACAAGCTCGACTCTATTGGGTTTCAATATGGTATTGACATTAGGAGACTTTGTTGAACCGTACCGAATGCAGTCACCAATCTATGACATCCTTTCAGGGCTTCAAGATATTGGGAAAAAACTGAGAATGCAAGATTTTAGTTTTCTGCGATATATGTTTATATGAAAAGAAATACATGAATTTCTACACTTTTGTCATTTTGTACATTTTGAAAGTTAACAGCATCATCAATCTGGTGCACTTTGAGAGCAAACTGAAGACTCTAGATACAAGAAGAAATGTGTGCCGAAGAATTATGTGCCCTATAAATAATTTAATCCTAAACTCGATGGTTATGTAGATATGAATGGGGATGACACCAAAAAAGGCTCATCCACAAAGCATGGTTAACAATACGGGGTCCGTGAAGACGGGTCGGGTGGGTTGCTGGCACTGCCGCAGACCCCTCGCACTGAGGACAGTCCGCCCCGGATGACAAACACGCTGGGGAGCCCTGTGCCTCCCCCAGGGGAGAGAGGGCACAGGGAGAGGAGTCTTCCACACCGAGCAGCCGTCATTGAATCTAGACGCGAACCCCACTCATTGAGAAGTGTAAAAATATATGCTATTATGAAACTGTGGTGGGTCTACCCAGACTGTAATTAATGGGAATCACTGCATTAGTAATGGAAAATGAGAATTGTGCAAGTATTATTTTTGCATCAAGCAGCAAAAAAGTTGTAGCATGACGTGTTTAGGTTGTTTGCCGTCGTCGCACATCCTGTGATGTAACTATTGCGCATGCTTGTGATGCTGACACAGTATTTTGTGCAGCCCTACATCCCATGATGCATTGCTGCCAGCCAGATGGAAATAAAAAAGTAACCTAAAACACAAAAGAAGAAACATGAGGGGATTCTGTGATGTATTTGTATGAACCTGTAATCTTAAAACAGTCTTCATGGAAATCCTCCCGCAGTGAAGTACAGTACATAGACCGCTTTTATGCCCCACCTTATGAGCAACACAGACTCCGCCATGCATCAAGAAATGGATTTGCTATGGATATTTTCAGGGTCACTCTGTTGGTCCATAATCTCATTTGGAGTGAATGAAATAAACATATCCGTGGGAATTGGACACAGTTAATTCTGAAGGGTGCAAATTGATTTTCTGTAGAGCTGGGTATGGAGAGCAGTTGTGCAGCATGAAGACACTCCAGTGATGAAAACCTTCGTCTTTATCAGACAGCTTTCACTGTGTGGACTGGTAGGAATTTCAGTTCTCTCAAGGATCGGATGAATGCTCTCTTTCTTCATCGGCTTTATGAATTGAATGCACGACAAAGTTTAAAATGTGTCATTGCATTTTGAAGTAATGACGCAGCATTTATTTTACTGTGGATCTCTTCTCCACCTTTCATTATTGCAATAAAAATGTCTGTAAGGAATAACCTTTTTTTATAGTACTACTTTTAAGAATATCATGTACCTGTGCAGCTGCTGAAGGGGACAAATCGATGTGACTAAATCAAACATTGTGTTGCTGAAAAGGCTCCACACTAAAAGCAAAGCCAGTTGAATGACTGACTGATTTGTATCATTAAAATCTGCTTTGTGTGATGGCTTTCATGTTCACTCCCAACAAGCTGCCATTGAAAATTCCACCATGTACCCACCCTCCATCTACAGAGCACCGACCAATCTGTTCGCTGCACTTCCCTCGACAATATAAAGATGCATTCCCTCACCGTCGGCACTGCATTTCAAACTTATCAGCCATTATTAGAGTCATTGAAGGGAGGCTGCTATGGCAACTGGTCCAGTGGAAATGCACTTCTCTCATCACAAAAGCAATGGCTTTCATGCCGCTTCTGCATAACATGTAGTTTCTTTGTCAAGATGTTTACAGCAAGATGTAGAAGGTACAGTCTCTCTGTGATTTTTAATTACAAGATTCAATGCATCTATGCGTTGCAATAGACTACCATTCCATTCATCTTTTCTCTTAGCTCTACCATCTCTTCAGAAAATGGTCGTGAATGAATAGTTTTATGTACACATTAAGCTTTCAAAGTCTGCAGATTGTGAAGCTGAAAAAAACACAACGAGTTTATGACTTTATAATCTCTCTGCATACACAATCCTGCAGAGGAGAGCTTAGGCTGCTTCCTAGGTTGCAGCAATCAATAGTAATTCAGCAGAAGCCAGAGGGAAGAGAGTTAATTATCTCCAGGTTCTCCGGTATAATTGAACAGATGTGTTTTGAAATTGGTCACCTCACCATTGCAATGCCAGTGGTAATATCCTCCCACACCGGTATGGCCTGCAATGCAGAAACCAAGAGAGAGAGTGAGAGAGACAGAATTACTGTACGGCCTTCTAGAAATACAGCACACAACAGTCCACCCAAGAGACTGCTGGAAAGGCAATTAACCTTTGACATCTCTGAAACACTGGCCATACGCTGCCTTAGACTAGCTAGCGTAAAACTTTTAACCTTACAGGACTTTGATTTGCAGCAGTTTGAGCCTGTTTTGAATTGAGTTAGCTCAGCCCTGTCATGCATCATTCATACCCTGAGCATGCTTTGGTTTGGATACCCTGTGGTCTCAGCACCACCACAGTTCTCATCTGTGTGGGGCCCTCAAGCCACAGGCTGCTGCTGGTGATAAGAATATGGCAGGGCCGCACCTGACGAGTGGCATCTTCCTACCATCACTTCTCCCATTTCATTTCCCTGCTTTAAAGAGGAGACATCAGGATGCGCTGGCCTCAGGCTGCTACCTCCACTTTGCTTCTATAATTCACTCTCTTCTCAGGCCAGTCTCTCCCTCTCTTTCTCTCCCTCTCTCCCTCTCTCTCTCTCTCTCCCTCTTTGTTAGTCAACATTAAACATATTGCCTCTCTCCAGAACGAAAGATGATGGCTGCTCAGGAATCTCCAGGTTTATATTAACAAATAAAACCTGCTCCCTTTCGTCACTCAAGTGCTCACGACACCTATGAGTCATGGGACACTAATGGAAACTCAATCAATAAGGCAGCCCACAGGTCACACAATACAATCCTCGGAGACCAGCCTTTCCCCACACCAAGCTATTCTCACTCTCTAATAGTTTGGGTTCACTTTGGATTCTTCCACAGTGGTAATTGTGACATATAGTGTGTATGTATGTTCAATGTGCTGCATGTTGTATATGAACTTCAGGGTAAAAAATAAAATGAAATAAGTTTAGAAACGAAGAAATTAAACATGAAAAAAGAACTATATATAAATAAATAAGATAATCACTACACTGCATTTATATTCTGCACTGGAGTGGAGCTGAAAAGGAAGACCACTTATAACAAAAACCTACAGATGAGCTTGAGAAATTACTTTCGTAACCTCACAAATATGGTCACAGTCATTTACTGTAGCTACTGTCAGTGCTTGGCCTTGCACAAATCATCTTTTCATTTATCCTTCTTAAATCTTGGATCAGGTAGGTGAAAAGGAAAGAAAGAAACAAAAAAAGCTTTGATAAACCGGCTGTACATTCCAGTTACACTAACACCAGACAGAGAAAGCTAGCAACTGGTGAATACAGTTGAGCATTTAGCAGCTAAAGAGCCACACGTTTCCCTGAGGAGTTTGGGGAAAACAACCAGCAACATGGTTGCAAAATGTAACTAATATTGCTCTGCATTTGCTGAATGTGTAAATAAACTTTATGAAGTGATAACATGTTCAGTAAAGCTTCCTTCTGCTGCCCCAAGGTGGCCACATAATCACTTAATGCAAGATTAAGAAAGTAGATGATAGTCATTTCAGGGGCTCATGAGACATTTTACTATTTATATGTTGTAATTAGAGTGTAATTACACCATCATGACAAAGATCCAGAGCAGTCTTCCCTAAATTCCCCCTGTCACCCTGTGCTCCATGCCACCTCCCCACATCAGTGAAGGCAGCTGCCTAACCATATGCCTTTCCCTTTCTTCCCAAATGGAAAAGCTGAACTTAAGATAGCTTTTGTAATTTAAAAGTAAAAGCAGCTCCACAATCTTCTCCATCCTCTTCTACATCCCCTGTATAAAGTGCACATCCCTCCTTATGCTCTTTGTAGGCCAGCCATTTGAAGCCACTCATGAAATTATCTACCGAGTTGTTGTTTGTTTTTTCCACTTCAATCTGTGTGCAATTCTAAATGATTAATTTCTCTTTTTGACGTGCACCAGCATTTCAACATGTAACATGATGCATGTGTACGTAGCATACTGAGGAGGAGTTTGTTTTGATCTTAGGTTTTGAGAGTGCCATCTGTCCCCCTTCCTTCCAAAACCACAAAGTCCTTCTCCACTGCTGTTACATTACCTTCCTCGGGATCAAGTGGAATTGATAAAAGCTTTCAGAGAAGGCTGGGGACATGTGGGCTGAGTGCATGAGCTAATGTGCAGTCAGCTGTTTGAATGCACAGCGCTTATGATGGAGAACATTGGAAAGTCAGCCCTCAAGGTCATCGTATCGTTTTGGTATCTTTTGTCTTTAAAAATATATTTTCAGTTGAAAGTGTCTTTGTCAGCTGTCAGGAGCTGGTTTGCTTATAGTTTTGCTTCGCTTTGATAATTTTCGATCTCCATAAGATACTCTCATACTCCGTAATACGCATTAGCGATTTGGCCCAATTAATTCCCAATGACCATAACGACCTGTGCAGTGGAGTGGGGTGACATATTGTGTTAAGCACAGTAATTTAATTACATTCTATGTGTTTTTTTCTGTTTTAACCACTACAAGTGACCTTTTAACAGCAGAGCTCTCTTCATTGTTTTTGTTTTTTTACTCTTTCTTCTTTTATCCACTTTATTCTGACGCTATAGGGTAAAAACGTCTGAGCTGGAAATAAACAACAGACGTTAGCGTAATTATGAGAGGCTTCTTATGTATCAGTTGCTTCCCTCTGTTAATTGCTGATACAAAACAAAATCAAACAGAATCCACAAGATGCATTCAGGGTATCCTATATCCAGACAAAAAAATACAACCACGAGCAGCAGAATAAAAAACCTCTTTCCCAAGCTCTCACCTTTCTGGTTCCTAATAAGTGTGATCAGGGCTGAATGGACCAACAACCTGACCCTCATTATAACCAAGAGTAATAAGGATAAGACACCAGTGAACCAGGCCTCATTAGGCCTATATCTGGAATACTCACCCTAGACGTCTTGCACTGCTCGTGACACTTCTGCTTTTAAACTGACTCAAAACTACCCAGAAACCATTGTTCTCCAGCCAACAACATCTACATTAAATGGAAGGAATTATTCAAGATCTCTGTGGTTTGGGATATCCTCTGCTCTCCATGGCTATTAATATGCTATTTTTCTTCTACCTTACGTACAAGCTGTTGGACCATGCACCATTTAAAAAATGCAACTATTTTCTGTCATGCATTGTTTACTGCAAAACCCTGAAAAGATTGATTTGAACCCTGCTGTCCATGAGCAATGACAAGCAGACATGCCTGTGTATTAGACAGGTGACTGTTGCTTTGTGGTAATACATTCAATAAGCCATACCATCTTCCTGTACCCTGTACAATCACTTTCAATTCTGACCATGTGTACTTCTATTGTCCTATTTATTCTATTTAAATATAAACTGAAGGCCTTGTTTGTGTCTTGCAGGTCAGTGACAAGGAGATGTAGGGACAGATGGAGCTGAATTTGTTCATTGTGTGACTTAGCCTGAGCTTTTATTGTGAAACGTAAAACCATTACAATAACATTTGCCCCCTTTCTCTACAGTATGCCCAGACCAGGTAAACCAAACCCTAGCTCTCCACCTCTTTCCTCTTTTCCCCGCTCGTACCCGATGGCTCTCTGAACTCTGCTCGGAGCAGACACACCGGACTCCTTTCCTACGGCAGTGACACTTGAGCCTGCCTAAAGACCCTGTCACACATATCCGTATGACAGAAACTTATGCTGCCGCATACGAAAATTTGTCAGAGTCCAAATACGTCCAACTTTTCATCGGATCGGATCGTTAAAAGTGAACATATACAGATACGCATGTCTAACCTGTTGATAGCGCATCACTTCCTAATACAAAATGTATCAGACGAATGCCCAACGAATGCATAACTTATACAAAAATATGGCGTATATGAAATATGGGCAACACGCTGGTGTACGTAGATATAAGGTAAGGTATAATTAGTATTCGTTAAGAGCTCACTGTGTTACGCTGGGGTGCGTTGTTGAACGCTGATGTTTTGAGCATGTTCAAAATTACTGGACGTACCCGACGTGTGCTTCATAAGGTATGCAGACGTTACGTTAGACCTACGTGAATACGGAATACGTAAATACCTACGTGAATACCTACGTGACTACGTTAGAGGTACGTTAGATAAAGGCTACGTCGGCTGACGGTGAACCCTACAGCCAACTTATTGATAACGAGTGGATACCCTATTCCTACCCTATGTTAACATTATGCCTGACGACGGAGTAACTTATTAAACATGTTTCAACAGTACAGCTAGCGTTCAGTATGTTAGCCGTTCTCCAGCATCAGCATGATGTGAACCAGATGGCACTTTTCCAGCTCCGCTAGCCAGACGCTCTGATACGTTTGAAATAAGTAAGTGATACGCTATCAATGTTTGACATGCGTATAATAATTTGTTATGTATACGTCAGCTACAACACCGCTGTGGAAAAGTTGGACGTATTTGGACTCTGACACATTTTGAGCTAATTTTCATATACGCCGGCATGTTTCTGCCGTACGGATATGTGTGACAGGGCCTTAACGAAGCAGCACCCCCTTCTCCCTTCATGGACTGGAAACGTTAATTTAGCGGAATGCTTCACGGCACAGGACTGCTTAACTTTTGTCAATGTACATACATAGTCTTTAAATCTGACCACCTAAATTTTGTTAAATTTCATATTGTGTTTTACTTTCATTATCTTTTAATTTAATGCTTTTTAATCTATATGCGGGACTATTTAATTTTGCATTAATGCTGCCAACTTCTACTATTGAGAACTCCGAAACCTTTAACCTTTACTAGCTATTGCTATTATAGTTTTGATTGTAGTTATTAATGTAATTATTTAGCAGAGTTCCAAAATAATAGTTTAGTATATATTATGAGACTAAATAAATGAAATGGCTAACATTTTCCCTTTTCGAAGGGTGCTGCCCCAAAGTAAATAAAATCAAAGTGAAATTCTGTTATCCAAGACAAATAACCTACAGAGAGCACAACCTGAAACAATGCATTTTTATTCATGCGCCCTCAGCACGCAACAACTTCCACTGAAGAGCTAAGAAAAGATTTGATATTTGTTTTTATGATTTTCCAAAAACAATCATTCTCCTCAAGCGCTCACTGCTCAAGCAAATACTGTAGCTGCTATTCAGAAATTGCATTTAACAACAAAAGATAGATAGATAGATAGATAGATAGATAGAGAGAGAGAGATTTTTGATTTTTCAAAAACACTTTATTTACATATTCTTAAAACAAACAGTTTACTAATAAAGTGTAACGAAAAATCATATTATCATATCAAAAAATATATATTTATAAATAACAATTCTATAAATATATAAAAATTATCCAATAAAAACCTGTGTAAAGTGTAAACATTTATTATTCACAGTGCAGAAAATATTTTTAAAACACCAACGTTCTTTAAAAGTGTCGAGATCCCCGGTATGTTTGTAAAACCTAAAATCGAGCCAGAGTCTTGCCCTGATATTACAGAGCCACACTGTCTTGGCCTCCTGCCCCTCTCTGTTCTCAACTCTGTTTTTTCTGCTAATGTAGATGGCCATTTTTGCCTCTCCCGAGAGGAAATTTAGGAGCTGCCACTTTTCTTTGTTGTCTTTTTTGTAGGCAACTCCCATGATAAAAACACTCTCGGTAAAAACTACGTTAAAAAGACTAAAAACCAATGTTAAAAGAGAGAAAAACTCTGTGAGTCTCTTACACTCAGTAAAAACATGGAATACAGTTTCACGTAAGTTGCAGAAAGGACACTTGTTAAAAACAGCAGGATTAATGACAGAGATAAAAGCGTTACAAGCGAGGGCACCATGTAAAATCCTCCACTGGAGGTCGGCTGTCCGCTTTTTGAGGAGAGGTTTGTAAAAAGACCCCCACTGTGGGCTTGGTCCACTTCCTCCACCCAGTCTGTTACTCCACACAGTGGAGGGTCTGCTGCACAGGCCTTTCTTGTGGATGCTTTTTACACAGTTCGTATATAGAGTCTTTTTGTCGGCTCTGTGCGGCGTCAATCCTGCCGGGTTAGTAACCTTGAGCAGGGGACCGGTCAGTTCTCCCAGCCCTGGGCTCAGGTTGATCTCCGGAAAAGGGTCTGCTGGGTCCGGAGAAGCCTTCCCGTCACTGTAGTCTTTTATTAGGCTCTTCTCCTTCCCAGATAGCCTCTGGCTCCACAGCTCCAGAATCCTCTCGGCCACTCGAGCGGAGGTCAGACCCAGCAGAAAGCCCAGGGCTCGGGCATCACTCAGCGCCGGCCCCACTGCATCCACCAGTTGCTGCAAGCACAGGGTTTTGGACCTGCAGAGCGCCACCATCAGGCTGGGTGTGCTGCTGCTGCTGACGTCCAGCTTGGCTCTGTAAATCAAAGGCTCCTTCAACAACCAGTGCAGAGAGTCCGACATTGGACACCTTTTATGATTAAAAAGGGCCCAAGACTTAAAAACACCCTGATAAAACGGAGGCAGCCCATTTAACTTTAAAAAATTAGAATCAGTTAAAAACAGAGCAGCATCCAGCCCCAGGTTATTTACTCATCTGAGAATGCAGCTGGTCACATCTCTCCACACCAAATCAGCCGGGCCGGTAAGATATTTTTGTAAAAACTGAAGTCTAAAAGTGGCTGTTCGGCTGGCCAGGTGGACAAGGCCCTGTCCTCCCTCCTCTCTGGATAAAAACAGCACCCCCTGTGGCACCCAGTGTAGACCATCCCAAAAAAAGTCCACCATTTCTTTCTGTAGTTTTGCTAAAAGGCCTGAGGGAGGGTCTACACAGGTTAGACGGTGCCACAATTGGGATGCTACAAGGTTGTTTAAAACCAAAACCCTACCTTTAAAAGACATCTGAGGGAGCAGCCACTTCCACTTGGAAAACTTTCCCTGAATCTTTTCTGTGACGTTCTCCCAGTTCTTCTGGACAATAATTTATTTTCCTAAAAACACGCCAAGATATTTCAGGCCGTCAGTTCTCCAGGTGAGGCTCTGGGGAAGAACTGGGAGACCGCCACGCCACTCCCCGACAGCGAGGGCCTCACTTTTCTTCCAATTTACCTTCGCTGCCGATGTTACACTAAAACTATCTACTATATCTGTTAAAATGTCCGCATCTCTCTGGCTTTTAATAAAAACAATAATATCATCTGTGTATGCGGATAAAACAAATCTGCTATTAAAACCAGGTAAAACCAGACCTTGTAGGTTGGAGCGTATTTTGCAGAGGAGAGGTTCCAGGGAGAGCGCATAGAGCATCCCCGACAGAGCACAGCCCTGCCGGACCCCTCTATACACTCTAAAAGGAGCACACAGAGTACCATTAAACTTCAGCACACTCTCAACTTCACTGTACAACACCTTGATCTTGCCTATGAAACCAGCGTTGAACCCAAACTTCTCCATTACTTTCCAGAGGAAGTTGTGCTCAACGCGGTCAAAGGCCTTTTCCTGGTCTAGAGAAATCAGACCAGTATCAAAGCCCAATGAGCTGGAGACCTCCAAAACATCTCGAATTAGGTAGACATTGTCTACCATGGACCTGCCGGGCACACAGTAGGTCTGGTCCCGGTGGATGACCTGCTCCATAGCCCCCCCCCAGCCTGGTGGCCAGAGCCTTGGACAGAAGCTTGTAATCCACACACAGCAAAGACACAGGGCGCCAGTTACTGATGTCCTGCAGGTTTCCTTTCTTGGGCAGGAGCGTTATCACGGCCCTGCGGCAGGACCTCGGCATGGAACCAGAGGCCAGACTCTTGTTAAAAACATCTAAAAGATCTGTTGCTAAAATGTCCCAATATGCTTTAAAAAACTCAACAGTGAGGCCGTCGATACCGGGAGCCCGCCGTCCTTGCATTTTCTGCAGAGCAGCCTGTAGCTCCCGTGTAGTCAACGGCCCCTCCAGCTGTGAGTTGGTTTCCTCGGCTACCTGAGGTAGTCCCCCTAAAAACCCCTCTAAAAGCGTTTCCTCCCCCTCATACTCACTCGAGTATAGGGAGGAATAAAAACTCACAGCCCGTGTTCTGATCTGGCTTGGTTCCGTTATTTCTTGCCCTGTGACTGAGAGCAGTGAGTGGATTACCCTCTTCTGTCCGTTCTTCTTCTCCAGGCCGAAGAAGAAGCTAGATGGAGCATCCATTTCGGTGGCGTTTTGGAACCGGGACCGGATCAGTGCGCCCTGGACTTTAACGTCTAGCAGGTCGGCTAATGCCATTTTTTTTACTTTGAGGATTTCAATATATCCTCGATCTCCTGTGGACTCACTTATTTGTTCTAGTTCCACTATATCACCCTCCAGGTCTTTCATAGATCTGGTGATGTCATGTGTGACATTGAGGGTGTGCTGCTGACAAAGCATTTTAATTTCAGTCTTACCATGGTCCCACCACTGCCTAAGACTGTTAAAATCACCCTTCCTCTGCCTAAAAACACTCCAGAAATAAATAAAAGCTTCTCTAAAATTTTTATCAAATGTTAAAACTGAGTTAAAGTGCCAGTATGCGCTTCTTGGCAACACATTTCTAATAAAAACATTACATAAAAACAAAGAGTGATCTGTAAAACCAACAGGTATAATATTACACATTTTAAAAATGTTAAAATGATGTTTAAAACAATAAATACGATCTAACCTGGCAGAGGAAATCCTGTTTTCTCTGCAGTGGGACCATGTGTATTGTTTAGCCTCTGCGTTCATCCTCCGCCATACATCCACCAGACCATGAGAGCGGACCAGCTGCCTCAGAACATGCTGGGACGCTGGATGCGGCTCTGCGTGGTTCCGATCTAAAAAAGCATTTTCTGTACAGTTAAAATCCCCCCCCAAGAATAAAAAATCCTCCAAGGCACAGCTATTTAAAACATCATTAATTTTTTGTAAAAACAACTTCCTCTCTGCACCGATTGTTGGGGCATACACATTTATAAAAACAGCATTAAAAAGATCAAACCGGGCTTTTACTAAAAGCAACCTCCCCTCGATAAAATGCTCGACCTCCAGTGAGACTGGAGTAAAAGATTTGGAGAAGAGGAAGCCCACTCCTCCACTAAGAGATGTGTTGTGGCTTAAAATGACTTCCCCTTCCCACTCCCTCCTCCAGTCTATCTCGTTAAAGCCGTCGCTGTGCGTCTCCTGTAAAAAAAGGACATCAATGTGTTTTCATTTTGCAGTTTCATATATTTGTGTCCTTTTTTTAAAAACTCTGGCTCCGTTCACATTTAAAACACCCATTTTAAAAGTATCCATGGCTGAGATGTTAAAATAAGAAAAAATAAAAACAAATTAATTAATTAAGACCCCCATCATCACTGTTTATTTGTTTTTTTACTCTAAGCACAAGTTTTTTTAATCTATAAACCTCCTGCTCAATGAGGCCAGACTCTTTTTGGCTCATATGGAATCTGGTTGAGCTAATAAAAACGAGTAAATCCGGAAAGTAATCCTCCACTTTTACTCCGTGTTGGTTTTTTGTGTGTTGGAGAAAAACTTTCAACATTTCAACTGGGTACATTTTTGTTTTCTGGCTGTTGCTCAGAGTAAAACCAGGGATGTCGCTGCTGTCTGACACACACTCCTCCCGGCGAAGAGCCCCCCGCCGGGGGAGCGGCAGCCGCTCCTCCAGGACCAGGCGGAGCTGGACCCCCGCGCTTCGGACAGGCTCTCGCGGTGTGTCCCTCCTCCCCGCAACCAAAACATTTCATAACCGATAAAGTTGCAAATAACACGTATTCATAATCATCTACTTTAACGTGGAGGTTGAGGTCCGCATCTCGGTTATTCAGTATCATATATAGCTGTCTTCGGTGAGACACTACGTGCTTCAGCAACTGAGACTTACATCCAGACAGAATCTTTTTTACCGGGGAAACAACTTTCCCATGTCTGGATAGTTCTCTGCTGAGAAACTCATCGGTTATGAACGGAGGGACATTTGATATTACAACTTTGGTTGCGGGCAGAGTGAGTGGCATCACCTGCACAAACACTCCGCTCACCGTAATACCTGTCTCGATGACGCGGTGCACCCGCTCCACCTGGTCCAGGAAGATGACAACTGCCCCGTTCATCCGTGTCAGAGACTTCACACTGCCATGTCCGACCTTGTCTCCCACAGCTAACCCGATCTCCTCAACGCTACACGGGAAGCCGGCTGATATTTTGATCCCGTGCTTCCTCGTTAGCTTGGTATAGTCTCCATTTGCCATGACGTCAGACGCCGGTCGGCAGAACACCGGCAGGAGAAAAACACCCAAGAGCACCCCGACTATCCACCAAAACGCACCAAAAGTAACTAAATCAAGAGAGAGAGAGAGAGAGAGAGAGAGAGAGAGAGAGGAGAGAGAGAGAGAGGAGAGAGGAGGAGAGAGAGATGAGAGTAGATAGAGAGAGAGAGAGATAGAGAGATAGATAAGATAGAGAGAGAATAGAGAGAGAGAAGAGATGAGAGAGATAGAGTAGATCTATCTAGATATAGAGAGAGAGGAGCACTCGCGAGCTCGATCGCTCTCGTCTCGCTAGCGGATCTCTCGCTCGCTCGCTCTCGCTCTCGCGCTCGCCGCGCTCTCGCTCTCTCGCCGCTCTCGCTCAGCTCGCCTCTCTCTCTCGGCGCGCTCTCGCGCTCGCCTCATCGCTCCGCGCTCTGCGCTCGCTCGCGTCTCGCCGCTCTTCGCTCTAGCGAATACGAGCCGAGAGGACGAAAGAGAGAGAGATAGAGAGAGATAGAGAGAGAGATAGAGAGATAGACAGATAGATACTTTATTCATCCCGAGGGAAATTTAGACTTCCAGTAGCTTAAAAGACATTATACATTTTACAAATGTAAAAATACAGACTGTTATAAATAATTTCAAATGTTGGAATCCCCCGGCCATCACCAAGAGGAGTTGTATAGTCTTATGGCCAGGGGGACAAAATAGTTCTTGAGCCTGTCTGTGGAGCAGGACAGGGACAGCAGTCTGCCGCTGAACACATTCCTCTGCCGGGTGAATGTGCTGTGCAGAGGGTGGTGGGTGTTGTCCAGGATGGATGACAGTTTATCAAGGGTCCTTCTCTCTGCTACTGTCACCTGCCCACTACAGAGCATAATAAACAAGCCCGTACAGTGTCCTGAGCAGAGTAGCTCTTTACTTGAGTATAATGATGTTGGATGTTACCACAAGAATATATCCTAATATAATAACACAGCCTATTAAGGTTCCAGCAGTCTGATCACAGGTCAGGGATGACCCAAGGGGCTGTAGTTTTAAACCCATTACACCACATTATGATAGGATGAGCAGGACTTCAGCACCTCCAGGTAATTTTAATGTGCATGACTTCCACCATTATACATCCCTGTAGATCATTGTGATTTATAATATACAGCTGCAACAAAAGATTATTTTCCGATGTATCCATTGATTTAGAAAACAGTGAAAATGGCCTTCGCAATTTCCTGGAGCATAAGGTGATAAAATGCCTTGTTTAGTCCGACCAATTCAATTTACTACAGTGTTAGAAAAGGAAAACAGCTCATTTGCACATTTCAGAAGAGGAAAACATAAAAATTGACTTGAATGATTAATCAATAAATCAATCAATTGTGTGGGATTATAAACTCTGGCAGCCATGTGTCCTATTTTAAGACTTCTTTCCATTATATTGTATTTATTTGTTTATTTATTTATTCATCTTTTTATTGTATTTACTGATTTAGTGTCAACTTGCTGTATTGTAATGATATTTAATTTACCGTCTGCAATGCCTAACAGAAACTTGTTTATGTTATTTATGGATTTTTCTATTTTGGGTTATTAAGTACTATTGTGATTGTACAACATGTGAAAATCAATAAAAATGGTTAATTAATCAAATTATCAGTAATTTGTAAACTAAACTCAAATATATAATAATTACGTGCCAAATGTAACAATCATTTTTAAAACATTCTGGCTGTGAGCTCATGAAGTCAGTCAATGTTTAATTAAATCTATCATAAAAAGAGATGTTCTCCCTCTTTAAAATATAATTCAAAACAGTTTAATTTGTATCAGATGATAAAAGATAAGAGGTTAGATGTTGCTATAGATTTAAGAAAGTTTCAAGGATCTGTCCATGGAGCTGAAGCAGGCAGGCCAGTCAGCTGAATCACAGTGACTTCAGCTGTCTGCTTATAACAAATCAAGTCAGGTTGTGTAGCACTGAAGCTGTTGACTCGTTGCCTGGAACTACAGGTTCGTGGAGCTCCCCAGTTAAATATTCCCACGAGAGTTAATAGATTAATAAAACTGTGAAAGTGTCATATTTTATCATTTGTACCTAAAAAGGTCTGAGGACCGAAATGTCATTGATAAAGTGGGTACAAGGGATGCACAGAGTACAGGATTATTTGGATACTGTCACAGAGACATACAGCTCATATAAATTCTGCTTGAGTGCTCATGTTGGCAAGATGTGTGCTTGGCTTGGTAAGCTAAATAATCGACCAAGTGGATCTCAGCACATTCCCAGAGGACCAAAGCCAATCCTGACGTGACAGAAGTCAATGCAGGTGCTCAGTGTTGACACACACTGTCCAATCAACACCCTTCTTCCAATAGTCTAAAGACATACACACACCAACATGTCTCACTATGCTTGTGGGGACTCTTTATTGATTTCCTAGCCCCTTACAATGCCCAACAAGCGTAACCTTAACCCTCAGCCTAAACTTAACCAAACCCAATTTCTAACCTTAACCCTGAACCATGCAGCATTATATTAAAAAGGTTAAGTTCACTTTTAAAATCAGTCAGTCTTAAAACAACACACCCACATGTACAACAAAATGCTGTAATTGTTCCTCCTGTCAAAGAAGACATATCTTCATAATATCATTTCAATGCAAGACATGGGCGTCAAAATCCACAAAAATGCTCTTCTTTTTTTAAAGCGATTGAGCAATCTCAAATAAAATCCCTCTTTGTGTTAACATCCCACCGCAGCTCAGACGGACACACTTTCTGGGAAAACAAAAGGAGATAGACCTGTAATATTGTCTTGGCCTTTATAGCCATGATGGTCAGATAAGGACATATTATTTTTTACCTCCGCCAAGGTGGTTTTGTTTTTGGTTCGGTTCTCGTTGTGTTTGTCCGCAGGATTACAGATGAACTGATGGCAGATTTGAATGAAACTTCGTAAAATGGTGTAGCGTGGGCCAAGGAAGAACACATTTAATTTGGAGTGGATCCGAATCACGGGGCGAATACACAAAATTATTTTTCACTTCGGGAAACGGCCTTTGCGAAGGTCTGCGCTCCCCGAGTCCCCTTCTAGTTAGTTTATATTATGTTTTTGACACTAAATGGAAGTGTGAAAGACATTAAATTAAATCAACCCTTAAATAAGTCTCAGGCCTATTTGGAAAAAGATACACATAACAGATGTTGGGTTATTGGGTTACTCTCCAACAAGTGTGTTTGGGCCAAAGGTGCATGCCCATTATTTGATCTGATCTGTTGGTAAATGCTTTACATGCAAGTCATTCATTAGTTCAAAATCAGACAATTTGGCTACAAAATTATTAATGTAACTGAGAAAAAGCGTGTTGGGTGAATATGTATTTACAAAAGCAAGCTTTCTCCCAAGTATCCACACTTTCTATGAGCAACTCTAAGCTCCTTGTCGTCCCCTTTTTTCAGTACATCTACCGTATTTTCAGGTTTTTATACAGCACACAACTCAGGAACTAAATCAGGAACTAGAAGTTCCTCAGCACATTCAAGCCTGCAATTATACCCGTAATAAAAACAATGTGATAAATCATTGTGCAGTTCTTTTCTGCATCATGGTGTTTTAATTGATGTTTCAAGAGGAGACATGCAGATGTGAAAAGAGAGATTGAAGACACCAGAAAGGCAAGACACACTGTGTTCTTTTTGTTTTAGTACACAACATTTGTTATGTTAGAGAAACTCTAAAATGCCATATGCGTACAGTACCTAAGCCAATATGTATTCAAAGACGCCTCAAATTTAGTGCCAAAATGCTTGCTTGGTTATATAAACTACAGATTTTATGCCGCTGTCACCAGCATGGTCGCAGATGGCCCTCCTCTCTCTCTCCAATAGCCTGCATCCCATCTGCAAAGCTGCTGTCCCACAAAATCACTCTTGTACCTGCCATTGTTTTCTTGATTGCTGCCTGTACCTCTGAGTTTGGCCTTAGGGATAACATCGATTAGGAAAAGACCACACTATTTCATTTTTTTCCTCAGCCATGCTCTGTTCCGAGAGCTATTTCTTAACCACTGGAGCCAGTTAATGTCCAAACAGATGTGCAACACCGAGAGCTAAGCTTCGCCGCAGGGTCAAGCAGCCTGAATCTAATCTCCTCAACAGAATTGCATTTCCACCATCATGGCCCCATACCTGCTGACCTGCTCTCTGGCCACAAGAGAGTGGACAGCTTCTGCGTAATCACATGTTGTAATTGCAGTGGAATAACTCTACATGACCGGAGAGGAGCAGCATGTGGGTTACTGGTAACATCGTTGCAGTGTTGGACGGTGGCTGCTGAGACTAATCTGCCAAAAAAGGAAAGCCTGCAATATTTTAATGAGGAGAAGTGCATCAGTTCCATTTGAGTCTTAATGTGTCATATGATCATGTCTTTGATGTGCATTCTCATGTCTTTCCTCTCCTCATTTCATTCCGATGTGCGTTTGTGGAGAATGGAGAGGCAGATACAAACAGAGAAATAAAATACCTGAGGCAAAAGTGGGACTTTACACTTGAAAGTGGAAAGCATTACTTATGCATTAGGTATGTCTTTGAAGAACCCAAAGCATGCACATTTCCTTATTCCTTCCCCCCAAATAATACAGATGAAATCAATTATTCATTTGTAAATGTTTATTTCACTTCAAAAACAAGTATGACATGGGCCTTGATGTTGGAAAAACTGTTCCTGCAGTAACCCACACTTACAATGCCCTCTTTGGAAGTTTGTACTTCTCTTCTGAAGTTATTCAGAACTGTCCTACAGCATAAATAAACTCCGATTACCAATAAATACATACAGCCAGTCCATGTTCTTATGTTAATATTATCAACCAAAGTTTTAATGTGGGCAAGATGACCCCTAAACACAGGAAAACAGGGGGCACCAGTTCCTTTTTAAAAAGGAGAGTGCATGAGTTAAAATGTAGGCAAAAACATACAGTAGCAAACAACATGGGGATGTGTTGTAACCATAGCTAAGCCAACACCGGTTATAGGCAAAATCATCCATTGCACACTTGAGAATCTTTGTTAATATTATGCGGCGCTTTATTACGAACATCCTGATGAAAACACGACTACCATACTGGACAAACCCAACGCTTAATTACGGGAAGAGAATTACTTCAGTATTAAATACTTTACACTGATTAAACTCAAAACCTTTCATTTTAATTTTTATAAAAAGCCAACCACAATAATTGTCAGGTGAACTTTTGAAATTAGCCGTGGAATCATTGTGCTAATTTATTTAACAAAATCATTATACAATATGAGTTCCTGATGGTCTGCACAGACAAATGAAAATATCTGTGGTTGAAAATGAGGTCGATAACCCTGATGGCGTCTGCAGTAACATTTTCATTAGTTAAGATGCTCTTGGCAATGCACAGCTTCCTGATTAGTGAGTTTTTTAATTTGTAATCTTCAGCACTAAGGGAAGGGAAGAGAGGGGAGTTCTGCAGCTGAAGCCCATAATTAAGCTTGATCACCACCACATGCATAAACGATAAGTTGAATATCCACTATGGGAACACATGCCCAACTTTTGGGGTGAAAATGTACCACACAAAAAAAAACACACTTCTTCACTATACTTCTCTAGGTTTTGTATACTGTATACCATACAGCCATACCATTGTATACCATATTATCTGCAAACCCTGTCTCTTGTGAGGACTGTTCTCCCACAGCATCAGTTGTTTCAGCAACTGCCCCAAAACTACACGTAACGTTTAAGTGACAAAGCCCTCTAATGGCCGTAGGATTCATAACAGGAGCAGAGGAGGAAGCCAGGCAACCATATCATTGAGCAACAATGTCCGCTTAGGGACATGGTAGGGGTGGATGAAGTGGTCAAACATTGGACAGACACTCGGGCTGGGATAGACTAAAGAATGCTTAGTCAACTTTCACTCATAGTTTTAGTTTGAATTAGTTGATTTAAATTGACAGATCTGCGAAACGGCTTTGTTTCTCTACAAAGAATCATGCAAAGGCCAGACATGTGCTAATAAGATTCTTGAAAAAAAGCATGAAAAGCATAGGAAATGATTAATCAACGAGAGAAATCTTGGTTCACTAAGACCAAAAGGACCAATTAGTCTTCCTATTTTTAATATCAATTAATCTGTTAGTTATTTTTCTAATTAGTAGGTCTGTAAAATGTGAGAAAAAACAATTCTCACAATTTAAGCTCTAAATTCATGGATGCTTGGTTGAATCATGTGTGTACACGCACGCATTATACAAACTAGAACTGTAACTTAGTCTAGTATTCCACACATGAGTTCTGCCATCGCATACTGTCTCATCTATTATTTCTTATTATTTAAATCAGGGAAGAAGAGGAAATGGCACCTAAACAACAGTGATGGAAGTTAGCAGATAAAGTGACACAGTTGGCCATAACAAGGCTATTTCAGTCGGCAAGATAGTTAATTTTCTCCGTAAATGTTTCATTCAACAATTCATCTCTGACAGATAAATTGTATTTGAGCCGGATCTTCCAAGGGCTAAAGCGAAGTCCCTCCTCTGCAATGTTAAATGACCTCTGGAACAATTTGATTATGATGTTTTGCTGACAGACAGATTTATCACAGGAGTGGAGCTGTGTAATGGATATGAGCACAGCCCTGGTGACAGGAGGGAAGACGGTGGGAGTGAGGGATGAGGGATGGAGGAGAACAAGCAGGAGAGAATGGATTCTAAAGCCTGGCTAAGTAATCTATTTACATGTGTGTCATATGATAAATAAATGACAAATGACTCTTCTTCTTGTAGCCCTAGTAAAAGTGAATTATGGTTTTAAAGTACCAGCGGCATGTTAACTTCACTCAGAGCAAATGGATCCTGGAGGAGCAGTTTTACCACAAAAATGTAAACACTGATTACATTTATGACCCCATTTGAAGCCAGATTGCTAGAAATCAGTCCTGGCGACGTCCTCCTTACTGATATTACCAATTATATTCCCACTTGGCAGGTCTAATGAAGCTGGATGTGATTTCTTTAACTTCAGCCTGTAAGCTTGACACATTGTTAACAGTGTTGACATCTCTGAAGACACAGCACAGGGGTCTTGAAGGCTGGATGTGCCCCAATTCAACAAAACAAGCATTTTCAAAATGTCACCACTTAACTCCTCTATATTCACCGCTTCAGTCTGTCTTCACCGATTGTCTGCAGCACTTGGCTGAACTCCATAACACTACGCACAATAGAAATACAAGGAGGGCTGACTCGTGTGACATTTGTCTTTCCGCGATGGATGTAGGACCTGTGTTAACTGTGCCACTGATGGAGACCTCTGCCAGGCAACAAGTGCTGACATTATTCTTCTGCCTGCACTTTTCTATCAATCATGTTTTGCGAGTATTTCCACCGAGACTGTAGAGGACAAAGGTGAGTTGAGGAGGGGGAGTATGTAAGGACATCTTATCTGTCAGAAAACGCATCAGGACAGCAGAAATAATTTGACTGGCCCTGACAGACCTTTCACTTTGCTTTTCTCTAACATAGGATGCTGTCAAACTGACAGCTGATTTGTTTCATTGTGGCAAGCCAAGGAAAGTCACTGTCAGACTGCTGGCATAGAAAACGGAAAGGGAAATGGATACAAGGAGCGAGCTGCTGTGAATGTCCTAATGAGTAGGGCCTAGAAGAAAATCCTCGGATTTATTCATTTTCTTATGTACAGAGGGTTGTATAGAGAACAACATGTTTAAGATACTATTAAAATCATAGGGAAACTCATTGTGTCCATATCTTTATGTACACCTCATAGAGCAGCTAACAACCACCAGTGTTTGTTCTTTAGTCCAGATACCAGGAAAGTGTGGGCGTTTCATTTAGATGCAAATAAAATCACGAAAAACACGGAAATAATGTACCTTATTATAATGTATAATCTACCTTAAGGTCACAAACAACAACAAATCCAACTAGCTTGATTGCTGGAAAACACACGTAAGGAACAGTGTATTTTATCCAGATAAGCTCTTACTGACCTAAACTGACAACAAGAAACCAGATGTTAGTTTGGAGTATCAAGACAAATAAAGTTCATTTAAAGAGGCGTCTACCCAATATCGCTGTAACAGTAGGTAATACATAGGCTACAGTTCTTTCATTTTTTATTTATTTTTAAACTCACCTGTTGTAGAGCTTCACCAAACTCCAACGCCGTCTCGTGCAGTTTGCAGTGAAGGTTTGTTATGTCACTTCTGGCTAACATTCAATGCACACACATGTCCTTCTTCTCTGTCTCTTGAAATAAGGTCCTTGGAATTTTGATGGAACAAAATCCACCCAGATGTTTCTCCTGTAATCGTCTTGAGCTGAGCGGAAAGCGACCTGCTGTCAATGCTAATTAGCTTAACGACAGTCGGTCATTAATTCGCCCATTTGTGCGAGGGGCGTCACCTTACTGTCGTTTCAACTTAAACCCAGGGTTGGTAACAGTAAATAAAGATGATGGAGTTTAAAGCTGCACCAATTCATTCAGTATTGTGAAAAGGGTGGCTCACTGTGTGTCCCTCAGCTCCGTGGTAGGCTACAGTGGCCCCGGTGAGCTCAACAATATTCATATGTATGTTTGCTCATTCAAAGGTTTGAATTTGGTTTGATGAGGTGTTTGTCCTTATTTTTCATTTAAAAGTTAACGCTGCAACTCATGTGGTATATATATAAAATAGTTTTATTTAAATATATCCCAGCAATCTGTAATATGCAGTGTATTAGTCATGAATCAGTGGCAATACAAACAGGATCGTCTGGCACTCTTGAAAGCGTCACTGCAATTTAAAGAAAGCAAGTGAATGCCAAAGTTAGAATAAATGATGTAAAAGTTTGAATGTACAGCATTTTGTAATGCTTGAATTAGAGTTTGTTCATGTCTTTGATGCTGTCAATGATAATCAGAATACTTAATCAGCCAGATATTCATGTGTTGATACTTTACTCTACAGAATGATGGTTGAATCACCCTGCTTTCTACGGATAGTTCTCTAGTTTATGCAGTGTTTGCATGTCATTACTCTTTAATGTTAATGAAATATTAAATTTCAAGTTGGAAATCTTCTTACATGGGTTTCTGTTGTTACCTTAATAAATCATCGTCATTAATCTTCTATTGAGGAAGACTGCGTTTGAGTTAATGTCTCCAGAGATGATGGTAATGATGTTCACTGAGAAAGATTTCTCTGTCATCACTACATGCACCCGCGAGTAAACACATTCACAAACACACATAATTTTTCTTCAAACAACTTTCATATCGTCAGTCTTTTTATGTATATTGACCATGTATTTTAGCAGTTTATTTACTACTTCAACCACCGCTGCAGCTCTACAGCCATCACTCAAACATGAAAACATCTTCTTATGCACACACATCTCAGCAAAATTAATGACTCGGTATGATGCAAGTGTTTTGCCATTTTGCACAGAATATTCACACATTTCTTGCATTGACAGTTTTGTGGGCTTTCGGATAAATTTGATTGAATGACTTAACCACTGAAGTGAAACTTACAGTTGATATACTGAAGTCAGTTAATAATTGTATGTTTGTTAAATGGCTCTAGTGGCATTTCAGCAAGTCACGGTGTGCCATGATGACGTGAATCTTCAATGGCATTAATTATAATACCTTATCAGAGACCACACACACACACACACACACACACACACACACACACACACACACACACACACACACACACACACAATCAGTTAATCACCTTACAAACTAAATTAATGTACACTCTGGAGTCTACAATCCAGTGATTAAAATGTTCCTTGAAGATCTTACATCTGCACTTCAAGTTAAGTTAAATTGCCATTTAAAGTAAAAAAAAATCCCATTCATGTTTCTCTTATTGTTTCTTGGTTGTATTCCCTCAGTGTTTTTCCTTCTAAGAACCAACAGAGAGACTGCTGACAAGGCAGCTGGCCCAGATATGGCCTCCCCATTGCAGCAGTATGATCAATAGATTGCAATTCATGAGGACCAGCAAACGGCGGTGTGAAACTGCACCCTCTTCACCCTTCCAGAATTGCCCGTCTAGGGAAAATCAGTCAATTAAGTTCAAAAGAAAATGTACAGGAGATTGATTAAGCAGGCAGAAATGGTCCTTTCAGCACTATGGCAGGTCACACCAGCATACAATAAACGCCGAAGTCAATGCAGCACAGTGGGGGCCACAGCACTTAATCTTCTCAGAGTCAGGGTAGTTCTTGGAGAAATTGTGTAACCCAACAGTGTGCTCCAAACAGAATATGTGGAGTGTTCACAAAAGGAAATTGAGCTACTGTTGAATAAAGAGCTGCAAGCAAATTCTAGCATGCCAACTGTGACTCAGATAGAGGAGCTTGTGAGACATTGTGATCTATGACCAGGCCCTCTTCAGACAAATTGGACCTAATGTAGTCATGTTCTTGTTTTTGTATTGCCATACAGTTTCCCCTGTGTGTTTCCCCCACAAACCAAACACTAAGGAATACAGAATACACAGGTTTGAGAAATGCCTACATCAGGACTCAGTTCATCTGTCTATTGAATTGGTTACAGGTTATCATATGAGGGTCCCATGGATCACACAGTTGCATACTATCCCCTTCAGCCATATGTGTTTTCATTCTCAGTTGAGCTCAATAAACGTAAACAGTGAACCAGGGCAATTATTTATGGTTCTGAGGGCATTATACCACAGAGTGTTTTTAAAGTACCCAGTATGTGTGATGTGCTTCTAAAACACAATTTGTCTCCAGCATCAAGAAACACAACACAATCTTTTCACTAAAAATAGTCACAGTTTGAATGCAAGCACTGTTCATTATTGCATTTTTATTCTTAACTATTGCACTACTGCTTCCTCACTCTAAACAAAATGCTGCATCTGAGGTGATGCAAAAATAAGAAAATTAGAAAAGAGCCGGCGACTTCTAGTTTGGTTTGGTTCTGCCCAGACAGTGCAAGATGCTGCCAGCCTGTTCCCTGCAGTGGCATCAGACATAACCTGCCTGGGCACTAACTAGACTGTCTTGTTGTCCAACTTAGCTTTGGCTCTGCCTCTGTGAGTGTGTGATTCATCCACTGCTTAGGCAGAAGGCAAATTGGGAGAAGTGACTTGATCTAATTGAGACACTGTATCATTAACAGGCAGCCCCTTTGGCAGTAACCTCCTGGAATATGTGCCTGAGACAAACAGAGACTTTGGCCAAGGATATGTGACTGTAACAAACCAGCTGCAAAGCAAGATGACACAACATTAGGAAAATGTTGATGTAAATAAGAACTGTTTATTATATACGTATGTGTTGTGTGCTGCCTTTAGCTGCTGTACACTAGCAGTGTGGCTCCATGGACAGCAATTTTGGTCCCTCACTTTGGTTAAGAGATTAAATCTTAGCTACGTGATGGATTGTCATGACAGCCATGGTCCCTAGAGGATGAATTCTAATGATTTTGGTGATCCCTTGACTTTCCATCTATTGTAGTCATTGAGAACTTTTCTACAAAATGAATGACATTCCTATCAGCCTCGTCTGTATTTTTTGTTTAGTGCTAATTAGCAAATGTTAGCATGCTAACATGCTAAACTAACATGGTTAACATGGTAAACATCATTCAAGCCCTACTAAATCATTGTGGGCGTTTTTGAGTACTGAGTAAGAATGTATTAGTAGAACAGCAGAGCTGCTAGCCCAACCAGTGGTAGGGAAATGCTGCCATCACAGCTGTTACATGACAATAACTATGATCTTGTAACATCTAATACTGCCCCCATGTGTTGCATGCAAACATCTGCCTTGTTCTACGCCAGGCTGTTTAAACAGCACCTGGGCCTGGAATAAAACCGAATGAAGTAACCAGACGAAAAACGCAGATAAATAATGTCATCTAGTTCATCTAAACATGATTAGTACCCTGTGAATAAAACACAGTTTTAATGCCACAGCTTGAGCTTACTTGACCATCAAAGATTTGTGCACACAAATATAACAACACAATAACACGTTAGGCTGTCAGTGTGCTAACAACATGTTAGTCAGTCAACAACATATATACTATAATTATAATTGAAGCAGGCTGTTTATTATGTGGGAATAACCAATCAATCAATTACTCCTCTCATCTTGTAGTGCAACAATGAGAGAACATGCGTTTGTGCATACGAGTATTTCTTTGCCAAATGAGTATCAACATAAGATGCTGTAACTCTGTTAGGCTGTTGGGGGAAATGAAATCTGCTCTTAGACACACAATCTTAAAACAAACAGTTTCATAACTCGTTTTTATCTGCAAATTAATTAAAAGAAATGAACAAAACATATCGGAAACATACAGACTTGAACAATGTTAATCCCTCAATGAGTATGGCTGAAATGATCAGGTTCCTGGATGAACCTGATTTCTGACCCCTGCCGTGAATTTAGGTCTTGTTTCAGGTAGTTTCCCACTCTGACTGCAGTGTAGC
This sequence comes from Cottoperca gobio, assembly GCF_900634415.1. Lineage (NCBI taxonomy): Eukaryota > Metazoa > Chordata > Actinopteri > Perciformes > Bovichtidae > Cottoperca > Cottoperca gobio. The sequence goes on along the minus strand of NC_041359.1, from coordinate 7,235,641 downwards.
TTTGCTAAAGCAAGCCAGGGGTTGTTTTCAAGTGCCGCTGAGACTTAGTAATATGATCCATGAAGGCCCGTTTGAGTTGTAGACTTTGAAGGATTATCATATTCCAAAACATTGCACAATAAACGATTTTATAGCTCTGAATCACAACATTAAAAATATTGTCCTTCATTTTGGCGAAGGTAAAGTCGATGTATCACGTTGCATTGCATACAATAAAAGTGCCATGATCCTGGCTTTTAGTTTTTCTGTTTCATATTTTGTAAGGAACACTCACCTTGTGTCATGTCTCGTTTTACTTCCAGTCTTTGTGTGTTTCCCCGCCTTTTGTGATTTGTTGGCCCCGCCCTGATTTGATCCTCCTGTGTCTAATCACCTGCTGCCCTGGTGTCTTTGCCTCCTCCAGCTGTATATATATATATATATATATATATATATGTACAGTATATATATCCACACGTGTGTCCCATTGTTCCTTGTTGGTCCGTCGTCTATGTTTCCTGGTGTGGTTGTTCCTTCTGTGTTTATCCCTGCGCTGATCCTGGTGGGCCATCGTGCCAACCTGTGTTCTTGTTGCCTTGGCCTGCTCCCCCAGTTGTGTTTTATACAATTGTGTTGAATTCAGCTTTGTTTATTAAAGCTTGCCTTTTTGTTTGCAACATGCCTGTTGTGTGTACTGTGCTTGGGTCCTCTTTTTAACCGCACCATGACAATAAGCAATGTCATATATTAATATTTCGATGTTTTATTCAGGAAATGTGTTGAAATGATTTTACTACGCTCTGTTTCAATGCCTGTTTATCCACTTTTAATAAGCTCACCCACCTATCATAGGGAATGCAAAAATGCAAATATGTAATAAATGGGTAGTTTGAATATATAAAAGTTTGCATTTTCAACCCGCAAGTGCTCAAGGCTGCTCCAGCAAGCCCCAGACACAAGGGCTGACGTAGGTAGCTCAGAGGAATTCACTCTTATCTCTGTTCAGGAGAAATAGTGCAGGGAGGGTGAGTGATGCCTTTTGGGTTGTTGTGGCTGGCATGCTGTGAGAATTCATAGAATAATTCACTAGCTTCTAACATGATTTTAATATGTCCTGTATTTAATTAAAAGCATGATGTACTACATAACAAAAATGGGAAATTGGAAAATGGTAAAAATGACACATGTACTCTGACGCATCTATAAAATGCCTTGACTTCATGAATCAGCTCTAACTCAAAACCACAAAGGCAGCGCAGAGTTGTATGTCGAGCCAGAACTGGGAGTAGATTGCAGGGGGTTGCAGCATGAAAAGAAGATCCACAATAAACTTCTAACCCTGCAGGGGTGAAAACTATTTGCCTGTACGCTAACACATGTGCAGGCATGTAGGCCTTTTTCTTAGAGGACATTTTGACATGTCACCGCAGGAAAAGTTGAGGTGTAAATATGAAAATTAATGACGGCTGAATTCCATTCAGCTGCTTCAGTTTCAGTGTTCAGCATGCTGGCTGACTGTCACGCTGTCATGATTAATTGAGACACTTTAATAGAACAGAGCCATCGTTAATGTTAGTGGTACCTATGATTTTCTTACTTTGAAGAGTCATTCTCATGGGTACATTGAGTCTACACAGGTAATTCATAGCATAGCTCCCCCTTCAACTTCAACCGACCAGAATAAAAAGAGTCAACAGTCAACATTGCTTTCTTTTAACCATGACGACAAAGGTCCTAACCTTAACCAAGCAAAAGCAGTCAAGTCATTTCTGTGTCTAAACCTAACCAGATGTAACTTCTTGGCTTTGTTGTTGTTGTTGTTGTTGTTGTTGTTGTTGTTGTTGTTGTTGTTGTTATCTAAGAGTGCTAGAAAACTTACGTTTGCAGAACAAGGCTTTTTGACTTTTCAGTTAAAAAAGACTTCTCGTGTCATCATTGACACTGTGTCCTTTCGTTTATGCCTCTTCTGCTTGGAATAGTGGAGTGACATCTAAATTTAAGAACAAACTGCAGTCGATGCAAAACACTGTTTGATATTCATGTTTCCGCTAAGATATACAGATAATAATTCAAACTCATACCTGTGTAAACATTGTGTGATCAAACACTTTGAGTGAGCGTTGATGAGGACGCTGCAGTTTGCTATTGTAAGTATTAGATGGCTCCTTTTTTCACCCAAACTAACATGGTGACGATGAAATTGAGCTGCAGTGCTCCATCTGTCTGAGAGGGGCAATATAAGGTCAACCCAACACTTTACTCAGATCTGACATTTTATGGCATTTTCATGATCATGTCTAATGGTTGTTTCTTTAAATCATTTTCAGTGCCATCATTGATACTGTGTCATTTTGACTACCTGTTCTGGTTTTGTAAAGGGGTTTGGTAACTAAACTGCAAGTGATGCAAAATGCATCCCTTTGAACTCATGTTGGTAGTGATGCATGTAGAGGGGTATTGCTGCCAGTGGCCTACAGCTCAGTGTAGAAAACAGAAGCTACAACACATGTGCTGTAATATGGATATGCTCCTCAATACTCAATAGCTATAATTCCAAGGCCAGCGTATGTCTGTGTAAGTGCCTTGAAATAATGTTGCCAGAAGCTCTTTTTTTTACACTGTTGCCATGTTGTGGAACAGCCTTCCATCACACATCCACCTGGTAAACACCAGATTACAGACGTCAGACAGGTCAGGACATTGTTTATGCAACAGCGTCAAATATTTATAATAACATTTTCAGTGACATTTTCACTTCAGCCATGTCCTCGTTGTACTTGTCACGAAGACATTTGGAAGAGATTGACAAATGATGTCATCCTGTCTCGGGATAAGGGGCTTCAAATCAGGAAATGCTTATATGTGTGAATTTAAACTGGTTTTAAACTGAATGCTGTTCATCACAACTGGTGATCATCAGCAGCTTGTACTAGTACTTTAAAGAACTAGGGTTATTATTTTTAACATTACTTTGTGTCTTCTAGAACAGCCAGTGCAGGTCTGAGTGTACCAGCCTCTGTGCTAATAGTTTAAATTGTATCTGTGTCCATTAGCAATTTTGACTGTGCAGGGAAGTGATATTATATAAAGGCCCCCTTTTGTGCCTTGAACATGTTCATTTGCTCGTTTTATTTTTCTCCAATAGTATTTGGGTTATCACAATGTCTTTTTGTCTAAAGAGAAAAGACTAAACAGAATTATATACATACAGTATATTCGCCGCCATGTCTCCCTCCGGTATGTCGTCTCTACGCTGAACCACGTCCCCTTAGAGAGTTCAAATGCTTTCAATTCCTACAAAGCCTCCAGACAGGCTTTTGCTTTCCACTTTCTGTCAGTTCTCCCCTGCTCTCTCCGTTGCCCCGTCTTTCTGTGTGATTAAATGAATTCCCCCCTGATGGTAGGGGGTGTGATGTGAGAGCAGCGATCGGGGCGCTTTAATCTCAGAGATCCATCCTGGAGGTTTGTGCCCCGACTCATCGCTCTCTGTTCAAACACTGAACTTCCCCACCAAGACGACAAGGATTACAACGCAACCGTTCTCGTCTCACTCCATCTCCCAACCTTTAATGCTCCTGCTCGTTCTACCTCTCTCCATCTCTCTCATATCTCTACATTTTTAAAACACAGGCTCACGAAAGCATTAAACTTTATCCGGATGCCTGCGACTCAGATGGAAAGGCCAATAATAAAACAAACCTTCATGCAGAATTGCTCTTCTGATGATGAACTATTCCGCTCACACCGAATACTCGCCGTATACAATCATGATGTGCAATGTGTGTATGAAACAATACAAACAACTGGTGATCTGATTATTAGTACGGAGCACAAAACGCTGTTTTGATGTCATTTTGAAAAATGAGATCAGTGAGAACCATGACAAACGAGGTAACACGAGTGCAGCACTGAAATAAAACCCCATGAGCTGTGAAATTATGTTTTCAGACATCTAACCATCTAAATGAGACAGATAGAGAAAACTGTTTATGAATAAGTCACTACAATTCATGTAAAACCCACATGTGGATTTGCGTGTCCGTGCATCTGTCTGTTGAATTTAAGGTATGTTAAGCGTGAATATGAATATTTACTAATCATTTGAGATGCGTACACAAAAATTCAAACACGTTCTTATAAGTGTTGGTTGTAGCATGCTGTAGTTTTAGATTGCTCATTTTCTTCCCCAAACAAGCGAGGAGAGGAGAGGAGGTGGACATTTGATGCACTGCTCCATCTGTTTGAGAGGTGAAATGCAAGGTCAACCCAACATTTTACTGCATTTTCATGTTTTTAAAATTATTATCTGAATGTTTTATCATATTTTAGGCTGGAAATTAAGAAATGTGTTTTGTCTGTGCCGCGATTAAATTCCTGTTGAATTGAAACATCAATTTAATAAGCTTTAATCAGATAGGAAAGCATACTGCTACATTTAAACTCACATTTACTAAAACAATAACAAAAACATACAACATTTGAATAAAAGTAGTTTGAGATTGATTGCTGTCAACAACTGGGATGAATTGCCGTTGAGGGTTGAAACAGAAACATGAAATTATATTTTAAACAACTCTTCATGTGCTGAGGGTGATAGGAGTGGGAGGAAGCTGTGATTAATGTTGTGGTGAGAGGGGACAGAAAGGGGAAATTTCAATAACTCACTGACGGGCATTAAAACCAGCCATGAGTTGTGCATCCTTCGGCTCATGCACAGCCTCAAATCTCTTTTTCCTCTCCTCATCCTCCTCTTAGTCACACTGTAGGACAGCAACACCTGATTAATGTGCAGCTGAAATTAACAGCTCTCTTAGTCAGAGCGCTAATAATAAAAATCACACCTACATCTAAAGTTATTATATTTCTTGCTTGGGGGCAAGTATGTTATTAACGCAGAACCCATCAATATACAGTAATGTATGGGATCTCATAGGGGACTTTATTATACATATATACACACAGTATATATAATATACATATATATATATATATATATATATATATATATATATATATATATATATATAATACACATATAATACACATATACATGTATATAATATACATGTATATATATAATATACATACAGTATATATATATATATTGAATATTGTCCAAAGGTGCTCCCAGGTCCACAATCGTGCAGCATATGTTTAAAAAATACTTTATTTTAATTTAAATTTAAATTAAATGTCAAACAGCTTTTACATTTTTGCAGTATGTGTGAGAATTAAAACGCAAATTATATTATTGCATTCCCATTTTTAGTCAACTTACACATTTATATATGTGGAGAATGATAATGCTATTGTGGAATTATATTTTCACTTTTAAGTTTACATTATCTTTTTATCTTAAAGTCCCCTATGGGCTGCCATAATGCTGCATGTGTATTGAACTGTGAGAACAGTTTACGCTTTCTGTTTCTCAGTTATCGCTTTTGTTACATTCATTTAATTTCTTGTACATACAAATAGATAAATCCACCATTATATAACCAAGTGAACAACAATTCAGCACCTTTCAGAGGGAGAGAGAGCTGCATTAATTACAGGGAGATACACTTAATTATGTCGAACTTAGCCTCACTTTAACTGCTGCTACGTGTAATGTAAAAAGATAATGAATAAACCCCTCAAAGCACTTTAGCTCTCAGAGCGCCCATTATCAGGAAATGAAGCCCCAGATCTGTGTGTAGTAACCTGTTGACATGGCCTTGTCACAGCAGGAGATTGAGCCATTTAGTTTTGCCCTGTGTGCTCCATTAGAGGGTGAAAACCTGTGTGGAATCAAATTGTGTGAAATAGAAGAGTAGCAGGAGTCAGACTTCCTCCTCTTCAAAAGGCCCAGAAGTTAAATTACACCCAGCAAACTTTGCACAGGTGGCAGTGGCGCTGTAGCTTCCTCTGACAAATCTGAAGAGGGAGGGCAGCGTGGGGGAGAGATGTGTTGATGTTCACACCTACGACCATTAGGCTGCAGACACATCGGCTGTGTAAGCGGTAATCAGCTGAGATAACGAGATATAATGGCGTCTAAGCCAAGGTTTTTTATGGAAGGACTTAAAACTGTTAACATTTGTGACGGGCCTCAAGCATGTTCTCTGTCTTCATTAAACAGAACTCCTCTCCTTTTTCTTCCAGTTCAACCTTTTCTTTGTCAAATGTTATATTCAGTTATGAGGGGGTTCACATATTAAACGGCTAAGATATGTAACATATTCCATCTTCTGAATATATAGTTTAACAGTAATAGTTAAATGATCAAATATTGCTGTAAGGCTTTATGTGTAATATAACTCACATTCAGTTAACACTGCTTTAACCAGCTTCCAGAATATTCTTTCTCAGTAGCATTAATAAGCCGGCCGGTTGACCTATCTGCCATTTTATTGCACACATAAACAATATATTAACAACAATACATTCATTACTGAAGCATATTTGGTCATTTAACCTTATAAAAATGTCACCACAACCCATTTTACTACATTAATGTAGTGCAGTAATTATTCAACTCTATGCCAGTCATGAAACTCACTCACTCACTGACACTTTACCTCGTTGTATTTCACGCAAACCTTTGACAATAAATAAAAATAGTAACAGTGAGGGCGCCATTGTGCCTCATTGCTAGCGGGTTTCTAACCTGAACAAACGTGATTTTCTACATCAAACTTCATCAAAACAACATCAGAAAGGTTTTCAACGTCCTCAAAAATAAGTTGCGATCGAGATAGCACTCACTGCTAACCTTTCATGAGCAGGAAAAGGAAGCGACAGGAGACGTCAGCTGTGTTCATTCAGCAGGCTGTGCAAGAGGACGAATGTGAATGAGAGGCGGACTGTGGAGAATCTGCCTGGAGGACACAAGAGATTGTCCTCTGGATGGACTGAATCCCTCCATCTCATCATCAGAGCCGAGGATATTCCCTCGTTGTCCATCACATCATGATGAAGACTGAAGAAAAGTGAGTTCCCAATAGAGAGAACACGGCCCTGATATAGAGCAAAATGAGCTCAACCTGATTAAACTGAACATATAGATGCAAATTTCCAGTGGAGATAAGGAGATAAGTGAAGCCTAAAGAGACCCATGAGAGGGGAATCTAAGTGTGAAATAGAACAGTTAAGTGTCTTATTATCCCAATACATATGAAGTATTGAACATCTTTATCATTTACACATGAATTCCAAGCTAAAGCCCACTCTACATGCAGCATGGCGGAGGTGCAATACTGCAGTCATGATAGTTCTCTGCACACACACAGCTTCAATAAAAAATTCAATCCATAACCAATTTTAGTGCGAGAACAAACATAATGTTATGTCATCTGCACGGTCAGCTTAGTTTAGCATAAAGACTGTCAACCGGGAGAAACACCTAGCCTTGGTCTGTCCAAAGGTAACTAACTCAGCACCTTTAAATCTTATTAATTAACATGTTGTTTGTTTAAGCTGTACAAAACCTCAAGTGTAAATAAGACACAATATGGTTTTATGGGTTATACAACCGTGTATCCAGTCTTTGTGCAAACTGGCTTCTGCTCGTACCGTAAAGATATGAAAGAGGTATCAATCTTTCTATCTAACTCGGCAAGAAAGCGAATAAGCGTATTTCCCACAATATCCTTCTATCCCTTTAAGTCTGTTCAAAGCCATCACACAACATTCTTTTATAACAGATATAAACAAGTGCAAAATTTGCAATAGCTGCGACCATGTATGTTCATATATCCATGCGTTCCTGCATTCACACACACAACTTGACACTTGACCTCCATGCCTGGGACAAAAACTGTGGCCGCCAAAGGGTGGGGTGAAACCACCAGCACTAAATCACTATTAGTGATTGGGCCTTTAATAATACGAACCAATAATAAAATATTCTGATTCTAGATAAATTACCATTATAGTGCAAGAGACTAACCATGTGTGCATGAATACATAACACTTCTGAACGCCTGTCTTCAGACCTTCCTCTCGTATTGTCAGCAATAGAACGTTTTACTTATTCTTTCATGTTTATTCAATTTTAGTGCTTCAATGAAATGTGGTTTGTTTATGAATGTTGGTCACTTGTTTTGCAATTGGATGTTTTGTTTTGGAGTTTGGCATGTAATTACTTTCAAATGTGTTATTCATTTTATGATTTTCTCATTTGTTTCATGAAGTGCACTTTGAGATCCTCCTGACCGTAATGTTGTGGCAACAACCTTCATACAGAAGAAATATTCTTCACGAGGCTTACACCAATATGAGGCAGACAAAAAAAGAGAATCTTTCTGTTTTTACAGAGCGTCTTTTCATCCAAACTCAATTCCTCCCAATAATGACCAAGTTCATACTATCATGACAGCAGCATCATATTCATCAAATGAGCATCACTCAGCCAGTTCATCGTCGAACAGAGGAGGGAGAGAAAAACAATAATGTTTCTGAGCTCTAAATTGTGTTTGCTGATAGCGCTGCTGCTTCGCTGTCTGTTGATGGATATTACTTTCCATGCCGTTCCCCAGGCCGCTGTGTGAAGCACTGCCTTTTGAAATGAGCGATTGTGTGATGCTCCTCTTAAACTAGTTCAGCATGGCATCATTCATCATCTGCGGCACAGCCAGCGGGGAGCAGCAGCGTCCCCATGTCTGCCAGTCACAATGGGGTTACAGGCAGAATTGCTGTCTGTAACCTCACAATGCTATGCTTTGCACTGGACCACTGAGATAGCACTACTTTCACATTTCACATCTGATACCCCAGTGGTAGCTATTTTAGGAGCTATTTTAAAGGTACTGCCACCCTGCATCTTTCCTGTATTATCACCCGAATATTTGCCTAAAGAAATTCCTCCTGAGGGCGGAGAACAGTGCAACAACAGTGTATCATCTATGCGAAAACTGGGAATAGAACATCTTTAACAACAACGTGCTGTTTTTGAAGATACCTACTGTTATTTCACAGCTAGGTCAATACTTATTGAATGATGTCCAAGTCTATACCATCATTCATATGGGCACGATGAGGGTTTTTCCTCGTTAACACCTGCTGTTTACCGCGTCAGTCAGTTTGTTAGTGCTCCACTTTCAGGCTGTGCTTACTTTTTCTGCAACACATCTAAAATCCACACCTGCCAACTCTTCAGTCTGTGTTCATGTTGGAGAGGAAATTGTTTGCACGAGGAGCCAATATATTGTTAGCAGTTCATTTAACACTGACTTTGGATCCGCTGCTATTGGGAAGCATTACCCACAGTGTAAAGTGCAAAGCTGACCTTAGCATTTCCCAGGCACATCTGAATTCTGATTTGCTAAAATCATTTTCAAATGACTTCCCACCACATGATTGTGCCTGAATTTAATGGACTCCACATGAAGTGCTTATTAAGTGCAGCTGGTGCACCAAACCCTTTCTACCTGCTGCATGGAGCTTTGTTGGTAGATCGAGGGATGTTGTTGACGAACTTGAGTGACGAACTTACAATAGCACAATCGTCAAAGTTCAAGGTTGAAGGAAATGTATTGTTATTGTACAACACAGGTTTGAGCAACGAAATTGAGTAATAGTCCCATTTTGCTACAAAAAGGCAGACAATTATTATTGTTTGGAGAATCAGTGAATGAGTCTCACAGTCTGAGGAAAGAAGCTGCTCTGTAGTCTGGAGGTACAACAGCGGAAACTTCTGTATACAGCAGCAAGGTGAACAGTCTGTAGATGGGGGGGATTGTCCTTTAATATCCTTTAGGGTCTTTGCAGGCACCACTTCTGCCCATTATCACTGAAGATCGGTAGATTGGTACTAATGTTGTTGTGGGCAGTTTTAATGACTCGCTGCAGAGCCCTCTGTCCTGGGTCATGGTGCACATGCCATGCCAGTTTGTAATGTTTCCAGTCAGGATGCTTTTGCTCCCCTGTAAAAGTTCACAATAACTTGGCTGGGGAATTTTGTCTTCTTAATTTTCCATAACAAGTCGTTTTTGTGTTTTCTTTCATCGAGATGGAGATGTGCGATGACCATGTCAGGTTGTTTGTGATGCTGACTCACAGGAACTTAAAACTGTTGACTGCTGACTCTGCCGCGTCTGCCTGCAATATTTAAAACTGATCCGCAGTAAAACATAAACGTAGCCATGTCTCCTAAAAATGAGGTTCCCATACTGCTAAACTGCATTATCAATTACTTTTCAATTAAGTACTTTGTCCTGGATTCAGTTTGTTTTTGACGTATCACAGATACATTTCTAATCGGTCCATGGAAAATAAGTCAATAGAAGTCGGTGGATGGGTCGGTCGAACACCAAACTTCCACCCAGGAGACGTGCGAAATCAAATGTATAAAATGTAATTTGATATAACTACCTGCCAGCAGTCAGTGTCACTGACAAACACATTGCATTACCTGTGACTACTTCATAATAAAAGTCAGTTAAATGCATTTAATGTGAAGCTGCAGCAGCAGGAAATATTCGGTTTGCATTCGCAGCAGACTTTTCCTGGGAATGTCTCCACAGACACCCTGTTCGTAATACTGCAGATATATAAATGTAATCAATGGGGCAATCACCATTGTTTAACCTCACTCGGCGATAGATAGTAATTTAACTGACATTTATTTCAATGAAAATCTTCGAGAGTGCCACTTTAAACCCTATAGTATCAATTGTGTTGAACAAATAGGTTACAAACATTTGAAAATTGTCATATATAAATATCCACAATATTAGGCTCATTTCATTTTTAAGGGTGACAAACAACCCACAGCGAGGTAGTTACCACTTTTAAATAAACATTGCATTTACTAGTTTTTCCATTTGTATGCACCATTGATAAATAGGCTTGTTTAAAATATTGGGGGTTCAGTTGTATTACTTTTTGTTTGTTGTAAGAAAGGCAAGTTGCTGGCACAGTCTTATCCTAGCTTGATTGTTGTGCCTCCAGCTCAGTGTCTTCAGTCATTTCATGATGCAAGGTTTGTAAATAGTAATTGATCTCTGACTCACCCTGCGCCTTGTCTTTTTCTCTCTTTTTTGTAGATTTATGACTCAGATTTCATGGAATTCCAACACTCTGCAACTTTTAGCCCTTTTCACAAACACTTTTTAAAAGCATGGTTTTTCTGTAAAACCATGCATAATAATGTAAAATACTTTGACATAATAAACCAACCATGTATAGTCAGTGGATTGCCTAAATATCTCAAGTTGTTTTTCATACAGTGTGTACACACGAGAAGGTGCAAGAAGTGACTTTTGATTATATGTAGATATTCAGCACCTGGTGTGAATCTGTAAGATAAACGCCAACAATAATTTATCTAAAGAGCTGCATTTAGCTCACAGCTCTGCCATTGAATATTGTTAGCACACGCCTCTCTTTTCCCTCAGCTGGCGTCGGTGAGCAGGAAGCATTTGATCAGACAACATAAGTGGTGTTTAGCATCTCTGTCTATTAAACTCTATTTTTTTTCAGATGTGCAGTAAAAACTATATCTGTGAAATAAAAATGCAGCCAGGATGGAGCAATGCCATCTCAACCTGCCTGTAAAATCCATTTACAGCTTAGACTAAATTTATGTGGCCTGTCTAATTTTCAGAATGTGATAAAAATATAGGAAATGGTTTTATTTTTTTACCACATTCTAAATAAATCTGCTCTGCATCTTTACTTCCTTCAGATGAGCTGTGAATTCTGAATAAGACGCCACAAAACAAATGTACCTTGGCATTGATTCTTGCCTTTGCTTCAGCCCTCAAAGGTCATTTACAGCCGTTCAGTATAATTTGTTAGCTATTCTTCGTGAGCTTAATGTCATTTAAATGAATGTTCTTTTCTCCTTTACTCTGGGAAATGACCCTTAAAAATACACAAATACAAACACACTTAATCAGGGGTTAGATGTTTTAGCATTGTAATTGACACTTCATTGCAGAGACTCAGATAAAACTTTTATAACATGTTTTCATTTAAAACTGTTTCATGTCATACTGCATTTCATTTCACTGCTGCACATTTATTACATCAAGTAGAAGTTCAAGTACTTGTAAGAGCCTCCATCTGACAGCTGCTCTGTGAAGAAAACTAATGTGCACACTCTACAGTCCCTTATATAGGACTATAAAATAACACAGAAGTAAAGGCTGGTTTAGTCCTAGTTTGTCAGGAAAAACAGACTGGTGACCAAAACCTCATTTATTTAATCACCTAAAGTGACAACATGTGAGCAAAGATTATTTATATAGTACCTTTCATCAGCAGATATCACAAAGTGCTTCACATTTATAAGGTGTAAATTGCATACAATGTAGTGACACAAGGAGATTTAAAACAACCACAAACTACATTCTTGAACAAGCTATAAACTTAAACAAAAAAACGAGTCTACAAAGGCAATGTGTGAGACGTTTAAAAAAAATTTAAAAAGCGTCTACAGTCCAATGGGACTGAGTTCCAGAGTCTGGGAGTAAAACGTCAAAAGAGCGTTTGCCTTTGATGGTCTTAAAGTCTGAAGTGTGATACATGAATCAAGCCTCGGTCAGACGACCTCGGTGACACTGCTGGCAAGATCCGGCACTGTAGTGAGGCAGTAATGTGAGAAAGAGACAGATCGAAACATCTAAGATTCTAAAGTGATAATAAGGATTTTGTCATTTCTGAATTCAACGGGGAGCCAGTGTAAGAGCATTTTCAGACCTGCAGTCCGTTTTCTTTGTTGCGATTCAGGGACTCATTTGATAAAATTGTTGCATTTGCCGCTCGGTTTGTTTGTGTTCACACGGCAACATTCAGGAGCGGTGCAAAGAATTTAAACAAATGCCATGCAAGCCGTTCACTCATTGGTTAGAAATGTTACCGGGAAGATTAGCATCAAAACACTTTATTTCACTTTATCTTTTCCATTATGGAGCAACAGCAGCATATTGCTGATTGTTTTCATTGCATTTATCTTGGTAATAAATCAGCTTTCATTAAATAAACAATAAATCCAGTTGTGGCGAGCATCTACAATGCGACTACAAAACAATGGGCCTCATTCACCAACATCTTCCAAATTTTGTTCTTAAATTTGCTCTTGAGAAAGATCCTGCGAATAGTCAGATTCATGCCGGGTTTTTAACCAAAAAAAAAAATCTGAATTCAAGTCAAGAATGCCCAAAAGAAAGTCTAAGGAGGTTGGAGCACGGGACTTAAAGACGTAAAGAAAACGTCAACAATTCTAAAGTGGGGGTACTTCTGCAGGAAGTGAATGCACACACACACACACACTCGCACAACAATTGTTCTTTAGACGCCGCAACAGGTAAATTTGAGTAGATTATATTTATAAGACTAGTTATTTCGGATGAAAGGGTCGATTGCATTGTGACTGCAAGCAAACTGATCCAGAGTCAGAGTCGAGGCGACCACCCTCTCTAGGCGATCTCGGTCCTAACAAGCTAGGTTTGAATACACCCAGAGGTGGGATTACAAATCTATCTGTGGCAACCATTTGTGAAGCGTGACGCTGCTACCAATTTCGATCCACTTGTAAACAATCAACAGATGACATGCGGAGTCAAGTAAACAGCCGCATGAGCAGGATGGCACAGTATTAGTGATTATCTTCTTCTCATTTTGAGGGATAATTAGCTAAGCGATATTCCCCAGGTGGTCAAAGCACAAGCAAATGTCCTATAATTTCTCTGTGCTGCTGGTAATGAACATGATTTTCTAGTATGGGCAGTGAGGCAGTATGTGGGACATGTGTTTGATATTAAGCAGAGACGTGACATACGTATTCTGCTGGACTCCAACAGAGAGAGACCTCTGGCTCTCTCAACTCTGTTTAATTACCTCTCCAAGGAATACACAGCTCCACTGAGCCAGGTTAGCTGTAGGTGTGAAAAACACACACACACACACACACACACAGAAACTTCAGTAACAACACATTTTTACCAATTGGTGACTCTGATAAAGACGCATCTGTCGTTAAAACGTTTGTCTGTTAATAAAGTTTTTTGCATTTACTATGCTCCACTGGGGCATATAAAGGCTCCAGCAGCTCCAGTATACTTTGGACCAACTTCTTCATTACCTTTTACCAATTATTTACTTTTACTAGCAGTAAGCAGGATATTGTACACTATGACTGGTGATCACCAATCAGCCAAACCAAATGAAGCATAATAATACTTTCTACGTGAGTTGGCAGACAGAAATGTTCTGGTTGTAAGTTAAAACTGCAGCAGAAACAAGCTGTGATGGACCTTTTAAGTTGATATGGCGAACTTGTTAGCAAACGGCTACTTATTTACACAACCAGCAGACATGGAGCATCACCATTCATTCGTAGTCATGTTTCTGGTCACTTGATAAATGCAAGTCCCACGTTCACCTGCTTTTCACTGTTTTTGGTCTTCACCAACTGTTAAGTGGCTAAATGCTCCACTGTGTTCACTAGCTAGCTAACGGGAGCGTATCCAGATTAATATCGTCATAATGTGACACATCAACAAAACTTTTCAAAGAGTTTTATGTTCTCAAATGTTGAAATCACCCACCTACAGTTTATAGCAGCGGTGTCCAAACTACGGTACCGTGGCCCATTTTTAATTGGCCTGCAGCAAATTCTAAAAGTATAATGGAATATGGCCCAGAGAGAAACTTGCGCTTGAATGTTTGCACTTCTTAGTTCTAACACAGAAACACAGTTTTGACTTGTCGGCTAACTTAAAACATCAAGTGTCAGATAAAGCTTGTGCTTTAGATGTTTACTGATTGCATGTGATGAGAGCACAGATGCGACAGACACCGCACAGCTGTTCATTTCTTTTGCTGGGAGTTGACGATCACTTTTGCGTTACGGAAGAGCTGCTTGGTCTTAGGAGTCCAAAGGGCACAACATAATTCGAGCACGAGGACTTTCCCACAGAGAATTTCAAGCTTTCCTGTCTGAAGTCGATGCTGAATACGGGGACGCACTCCACAGTTCTGATGTGCGCTGGCTGAGTCGCGGCTCCGTGCTGCAGCGGTTTTATTCCCTGAGATCAGAAATCGATCTGTTTTTGAAAGAGAAGGACCGACCTCTTCATGAGCTGAGTGACCCTCCATGTTTGGCAGACCTGGTATTTTTAGTTTATCTTACTGGTCATCTCAACACTGAACAAGAGCCGACTGCGCACATGAAAGCATTCTGTGTGAAGCTCCGTCTCTTTGAGACACAACTACGCAACTTCAATGTTGCGCACTTCCCCACTCAAATATGTGAGCAAACATGTTCTGTTAACTCTGAACAAAAGCAGATTGAGAACCACAATGACCGACAGCATCTCTGTGATGTCCTTTGTATCTCAAACACCAAACTTACTCCTGACCTGCAGCATCCTTCAGTCCAAAGCCTACTGATATTATTCTCCTTGAAACCTGCTGGCTGCAAGATCTTTTGGGGTTTTTTTCTTTACACATTTATGTCTCCGCAGTGGCTGAATGGATATTTACCTTTCAAACTGCCTTTAAAAAGTCCATCTCCTTTCATTAGTTTGCAATTTCAACTGTGAAGATAGCCCTTCTCCATCTTTTACGGTATTAGAATAAATCAAGAACATAGGATCCTGGGAACATAGGGCTGACCATGTTGCTAACTGGTTGTTGTCTGCTGTTTGGACTACAGTGGGTTACAAAACTTGGTTGCTGAAGAAAGGTGTCTGCTGCTGCTGAAATTATGCTGGTGAGAGCTACTTCGCTTTTAAAATTGTCATTGTTAATACAGACATATTGATTGGTACAGCTTTAAATTGTATCATCTTTATTTCCTGGCTCAGATGCTGGGTTTAAAAAAAGTGGGGCAGTATTTCGTCACACTGAAAAATAAAGGTCATTATCATTCATTTGGAGTCATGTTGTTATGGCCACATACCTCCAATATTCACTCTCTTTTCATTCAATTTCTGGTCTCTACCAACTCCTGAGGGAAATATCTGGCTCTTTAGCTTCTAAATGCTCCGCTATGTTCACCAGCTCGTCTAACTGTGTCTGCGGTTTGGTGCTATGCAGGTACTATACAGTGGATTTAAAAAAAGGTTTTGTTGAAAATAGCCCAAAATGACTCTGTGAACCAAAACCAGTAAAGTTGTGGGACAGCTAAACAATGAGTTGAAACTCACTATAAAGTTCAGTAAAGCCGTGGGGAGCTGCAGATTTGGATGATGATTCTCTCCATTCATATTGTCACAGGTTTTCACATTTTCATTGATACGTTGTTTTGTTAAACGATTGATCGTAGCAGCTTTAAATAGACAGAGGGAGGACACACACATTGCCTCAATATTCCTCTGACTGCCTGTAGCTCAACTGGAGATACACACACTTGCAAAAACTACAAGCAGACAAGCACTTGCATCCACACAATATGTGAAAATTGTCGACTTAATCTGATCATCTGTGTGAAATCATAACAGATTAAGGAGAAGGAATGATTCAGTATTTCATGGGATATCATGCTAATTCAACATCAAAACGAAGTTTAACGAATGTTCAATCAGGAATACTGTCTACATGCTTACTCTGTTCTTTTGCATTTTGTCTCTTCCTTTTCAAACCTAAACAGCTGACTGTGGGGGCCCATCTCCCTAATGTGATGGGCGAAAAAAAGAGATCCTGTAAATCCTAAAGAGAAACCTTCCCGAAATAATGACTAGTATCTCAAAATAAGTTTCTTGTTATTTTGAGATACTAGTCATTTTGAGTCATTGTTTTGAGTGAGGCAATTCACTATTTTGCATTATTATTATTATTATTATATTATTATTTGTCATTATTATTTTTAAAATGTGTGTCTTTATAATGACTTACAGGATCTTGGTATTTTCATCAGAAGGCTAAGTTTTCATCTTATTTAATTTAATTTTTATGGGCGGAAATGGCCTTCCACAGCTGACTGAGGGCGTTCACTCTTTCGGTTACACCAATCAGATATTTATCACAACCTCTCTGAGCCACTCATTTAGTGTTACGGACCACGGAACAAAAAAACATAGAATCCAAAATACACAACTCAAAACGTGTCGGACATTCAAACAAAAAGAGCTTTAATCCAAAATTAATCAATTTAACAAGACCCATACACTTGCTTAATCTTTACATGATCTTACCAGACGAACTGGCACAAGACAAGGGGAGACAGGACTATTTATACATGAGGTAAGGGGACACAGGTGACAACAATCAGGGGCGTGGCAGACGATCACAGAAGCGGGAAAGCACACAAGGCAGGAAGTTAAGTGACCTGGAAAGAGAGGGAAAGGTGAGTTTCCAAACAAAACAGGAAGTGCAAGACGACGCTAGACAAGAGTGACGGTAACTTAACATAACGTGACCTGAGAGATATTAAACACTGAACATGAACTAAACTATAACATAAATACATGACATAACATTAAATAATCTGACCGGACATGACATTTAGTTGCTGTCAAATTTTAAAACTGTTACATTCTCTGCTGATGTCAGCTGTCTGTTCAGTGTCAGATCCATGCAACCCTCCTCCACCCCATTCGCCTCCAGTTTTCATCTCCAATGGGTCCTTCCACTACGCCCGTCAAGATTCGCGTTCACATCACATCAATCTAGAGCTTCAGCCATTGCTCTTCACCCCTTCACCACCACCAGTATCTAGACTTTTGCAGATGATCATCTTATATTTTCAAATGTTCCTCTCTCCGCCCAGTGTAAGCCTGTGTGGAGATAATGTGTTCGGTTGTGTTTGTGTATCTGTCTGTCCGCAGCAAATCTTCCATACTACCAGATCCATGTGCTTATTTATGACAGTATGTTAAAGGACCTCTCGTGGCTGCGTTGATTTAAACATTTTGAAAAACATTTTATTGACGGTTTGCACACCATCATTGACTGCTGAGTCCTCACTCATCTTTAGCGGCCGGTAGGGGCCGCAAGTGATCAACAACAGCTTCAGTAACAAAGGGCATTTCTGTCAACTGGCTAGCCTAAAATCAAAGCCTCACCTAGTCTGTTGCAGGCCACATATTGGCCTTTGTTGTGGCTCAAAAACCGACATCCATAGAAAAGTTTGGTCTCATTTTGAGAATCTGCAGATTAATTTCATACGTTTTGTTATCACCCAATAAAGTAAGGTACGATACGAGATGAATAATCCCTTTGTGTTGTCTTCTCTGCCATCTTGACTGTAAGGGAACCAGGAGGGACACTTGAGATTCAACTCTTTGTTTGGGAGTGGAGAGGGAGACACAGCTGGTAGAGATCTGCACTCTGCTGAGCACTTTCCGAGTTAAGCCTGTCTTCTATGAAGTCTCTCCTCATTTAACTATTTGAGCTGTATTCCATATGCATTCAACACATGTTGCATTGTTACAAGTTACTGGATTTTAGTATAAAATAAAGTAAATTTTCAAGTTATAATTCTAAATAACAAATCAGCAGCGGCCTTGATTCAGAAGATGTTTGTCGTCCTTTTATGCAGCGCAGTTTATCAAAGGGCTGCAAAGAGAGCTTCTAAACAAAGAGACAAACCAAGGCGTGCTTGCATTTGTCTGGTGTTCAAAGTGTAAGATGTTTGTTTTTTTATCCCGTAATGACTTGCACCTGGTGAACAACTGGTGTTTTGTGTTGCAATTATGTGGAGTGTCAGAGGAGCTGTTATATAATAAGCATTTTCCAATAACAATCAAGTTCTCCGTATTGTTTTCTCCTGACACGTTCATACATTCACTTGTGTACTCACTGACCCTTGTGCTGAACAGGACCTGATTCTTATTCTAACTCTGTCCTCTTCCAGCAGACTACATGTCTAAGTGTCAAATTCAGGTCCCATTATGCAAATGTAATTATTTTTAAATCGATCACTTTCCCACAAAAAACACAAAGTCAGTATCCTCGTCCTAAATTGCAAGATCTCAACTTTCTTGTGTTTCTCGTGTGTTCATCCCGATTCTAGTTAGAGAGAGTGGGGGATTCAGAGAATCTCTGCAGGTGGCGGAGCTGTTTGGGGACGATGAGCGATGGTGTGTCTCGGGCCCATCTTTAATTCAGATGTCTTATGGTTCTGTGGTGGAGAGAAAACAAGAGACTTAAGATACAAGATTGATGCTCAAGTGGGAGTCGTTCACAGCCAGTGTGAGTCAAATAGCTGAGGCATCATGCAACAAAACAAGCGCTGGATTTGCAGTTCATATGTCTTGCCATACTGATCGACTGGGCTGTCTGGTTTGGTTGTTTCATTCATAAATCGCTGTCTTTTTATGCTTTTGTTGGTACTGAATTGTTGCTGGAATATTAAGAGAAAATGAAGCAGAAATTAATATTTGAGAAGTTTGCTATGTGAAGGACACTTTTGATATAAAATAACGGCTCTGGGGCAAAAATTAGCCCCAGCTGACACCTCTCCCTTTCACTGTGCGCTACATCAACTTCAAGGACCCGTCAGGGAAACGACATTCAAACACGTGGCAGCTTAATTTGGAGGCCCAGAAACCAACCAGTACTCGGTCAGTTGATCATTTGATTGAAGATCAAATTATTTAGAAATATGGGCAACATAGCAAAGTATGAAAAACATTTTATATATATATATATATATATATATATATATATATATATATATATATATATATATATATATATATATATATATATATAAGTATATAAGTGTTTTTTATACAAGGTCAATATGTGGACACTTAGCAACATGGTGCCTTGTATTCAGATCTCCTAGCTGAAGTGTAGCCATCCTTCAGCTCTCCCTAACAGTCAAAACAAAGACCTCCTTCAGAGGACAAAGGAAGTGAAAGGCGTGGTATGAATGGAGCGAGGCTACAGGTGCTTATAGATACATCAGTTCCTATGTCTCCCCAGAGACAGCACACCTCAGAGTCATACACAAAGGAAGCACAGAAAACATTATGTCTGATCATGACTAAACTGATTTCTGCCAGCGTCACATATATTAACATCTTGGATATCCCATTTAAATCCTGCTACTACTACTCAAAAACTATTGTAAAAATGTTTTCAAGGCCTAATTTAATCCTGAAACTCTTCCAAATACAACATCAATTGGTGTACTGATTTCTTTCTAGAGATTACTGGTTAATCACAGTACCAAGTGTGAGGTCTTTAGCCTTTATTGAAAAATGTTTTACACACACTTATATTATATATAAATAATTGACATACAAGGTTAAAAATGAAAAAACAAGTAAACTGATAAACATAACTCCCAAAGTTATGATGTGCAGTTGACTATGAATATGAATATCAATGACTATGAGTTGGACTCATGTCAAAACTGTACATTTATTTTTGCTTTTTTCATAGGACAAATACTATAATAAGATACCTGTAACTGACATAATATGACCATATGGGAAGCAATTATACAAAGTAGATATATACTGCATGTTCCTGTGGAGACAGCATTAGAGAATAATGAAAACCTGTGAGTGACATCTGCTATTAAACTGTTAGAGTAGGATGCTTGTGTTGCATGGCAGCTAATATGCAAAGTGCTAAACACCGACATTTTAAGATGCAGAAATGTCATGATGGTACCTGTGTGTGTGTGTGTGTGTGTGTGTGTGTGTGTGTGTGTGTGTGTGTGTGTGTGTGTGTGTGTGTGTGTGTGTGTGTGTGTGTGTTTGTCCTCCTATTTTGTTTAGTTGAGCCGCTCAGTGCTCGGTTCACTCCCTCCTCACGGTCCATATGTTAGGATCGGCTGTGACGGACAACAATTGTTGCCCAACATTTTGGCTTTACCAATCGCAATCCAAACTTCCACTGCCAAACTCATTTACTGCTGCCACCAGTGCTCTTCATAGTTGCCTTGGAAACAAAACTTGCAGTAGCTTTTCTGTTTAGTGAAAGTGAAGTAATTGATGCATTATATGCTAATCAGAAATAACAGTGTGGGTAGGGATGATGTGGATGTTCACTCAGTTGGCATACCAAGCAGATGCAGATGAGTGTAAAGCTGTCTGTTTCCTGGGCAGACCTTTGATGATGAATGCCAGGCGCAGCTCTGCTGATGGAAACGTCTGCTTCCTGCTCAGCAGACCAGCAAAGACACAGTCAATGGAATATTAAAATCATTATATCAGAGAATGAATAAAAAAGAGCGTTGGAGGCGGGAAATGGTAATGTGATAAACAGCAGTGATTGTTCAACAGAAACCATTTCATCCGACGGGAATTTCTCAAATGCTTCTGTGGTCATCATTGATCTTCTCAGCGCAGGTCAAATGTCTTATGGTTGAAAATCACGTAAGACGACTTTAATTGGTTGTGAAACAGAATACGGTCTTAATAGAGGAACATATGCACATGCAAATCCATCACTTTTATGTCACCCTGTGGACGATGGCTTAAATGGCTGAAAAGAGGATCCCTTATCTCATTGTTTCTCTTTGTTGTTATCACCTATTCCTAACAGGCTGCCCCTAATGAGCATGGCTCTATATGGAAAACATAGACAGCAGTGCATTGAGATACAGTAGCAATGACTTTAGGCTCCTGACAGTTGACAGGGAGAGAAAAAAGGATGAAAATGGAATAAAACTGAAGTGCAGCATTGTGAATTATTTAGTGCAGGGCCCGTAGCAAAGATCGGACTGCTGGCTCATTTAGGAAGATTAACAGATGTGGCAAATCACTCTGTTGTCAATCTCTTACAGTTCCCAGAAGAATAACTATATATAAATTGGATTCCCAATGGGAGCTATTCTTTATGAGGGTCGTCTTCTCCGCTCTTCCCTGCAGAGTATGTCAAAAAAAAAAAAAAAAGGATGCATTTGTTATCCAACCCGACCGAGGCCCATTGTGTTGCAGTTCTCTCTGTGGCCTTATCTCACTTTTCAATTCTGCCATGACAGCAACTTCTGAATCAGACTTACTTACAGGACGAAAACACATTTGTGTTCTATATAGAGCTGCACATAATGAGAAAAATATGGCGCTGCTGGACAGGAGATAAGTTGTACCTGTACGACACAGAGAGGCTACGAGACACAGATTTTGTACAATACACAAATGTCCTCATCTCACAATGATGGATCTCTTCAAACTCAGCATCTGTGTTGTTCTACACTCTTGTGTACCTTCACTGTCACAATCAGACTTCTCAACTCACTTCTTACATCTTCATAACCTGCGTTCGTCCTGAGTAGCACTCAGAGCCAATGAAGACACTTTCATGAGAACCTCTCTCTCTCTCTCTTTCTCGCTCTCTCTCTCTCTAGCTCTCTCTCTCTCTGTCAGTCTCTCTCTCTCGCTCTCTCTCGCTCTCGCTCGCTCTCGCTCTCGCTCGCTCTCGCTCTCGCTCGCTCTCGCTCTCTCTCGCTCTCTCTCTCTCTCTCTCTGTCTGTCTGTCTCTCTCTCTCTGTGTCAGTCTGTCTCTCTTGCTCTCTCTCGCTCTCTCTCTCTCTCGCTCTCTCTCTCGCTCTCTCGCTCGGTCTGTCTCTCTCTCTCTCTCTGTCAGTCTGTCTCTCTCGCTCTCTCTCTCTCGCTCTCTCTCTCTCTCTCGCGCTATCTCTCTGTCTGTCTCTCTCTCTCTCCCTCTCTCTCTCTGTCTGTCTGTCTGTCTGTCTGTCTGTCTCTCTCTCGCTCTCTCTCTCTCTCTCTCTTTCTCTGCAGTGCATGCTGGGAGTTTTCGTGTGTGGGTTTTCGTTTTCAATATTTTTGATATTTTTGGTTTAATAATGGGATTTAATTTGCAATTTATTGGTGATAGTTTGATTTAGTTTTACTTTGGTGAGTTTGGGTGTGGTGGTTGGGGGGTTTGTGGGGTTTTCCCTTGCCGGTGTCTCGTAAATGGGGAATTCACCAAGCTGACGAGGAAGCACGGTTTAAAGATCTCAGCCGGCTTCCTGTGTAGCGTAGAAGATGTAGGTTTAGCTGTGGAGGAAAAGGTCGGACATGGCAGTATACATTTCCTGGACCAGCTGGAGAAGGTGAACTGCGTCATCGAGACAGGTGTCGTGGTGAATGATTTGTTTGTGCAGGAGAAGTTATATCTAACGTCCCTCCGTTCATAATTGATGAATTCCTCAGTAGAGAGCTATCCAGACACGGGAAAGTTGTTTCATCCTGTCTGGATGTAAGTCTCAGTTACTGAAACACGTAGTGTCGCACCGTAGACAGGTATATATGATACTTAATAACCGAGATGTGGAGCTCAACCTCCGCTTCTACATTAAAGTAGATGATTATGAATATCTGATTTTTGTGACTTCATCAGTTTTGAAGTGTTTTGGTTGCGGAGAGGAGGGACACACCGCGAGAGCCTGTCTGAGGCGCGGGGAGCCAGCTCCGTCTGGTCCAGGAGGGGCGGCAGCTGTGGCGGAGCCGGTTGTAGTCGAGCGACAGGTGGCTGCTGCTGAAGGGGGGATCTCACCACAGGGGGCGACCGCGGCCACGGTGGTGGTGGGGGACCCCCGCCTGGCGATGGCTGCTGTTGCGGATGTGATAGCTTCGCCTGGGTGGCCTGTGGCGGCTCCGCGAACCTCGCAGCGCCGCGCCACTGCTGTGTCTGACCTGGTGCACGAGGCAGGTGGTGATGTTTCACAGGGTGTGTGTATTAATGATGTACAGAAAAGTGAGGAAAGTGTTTTGGGTGAGGCAGGTGAAAGTAAAGTGAGCGATTAAAAATGGCAAAACACTAGATACAAAGAGCAAACTGAGACAGGGGAAGTCAGTAAAACACAGGTTGGAGAGGCAGGTGAAGTGCAGAATAATGATACAGTTGAAAAGATGACATGGGGCCAACAGGTCGAGGAAGCAGAGATGGAGGAGGAGGTGACAACATTAGAGGTAAAACAAAAGGCCGCTACAAAACGCAGGAGAAAAACAAATAATGCATTAAGTGAGAAAAAAAAACTGCAAAGTTGGGGATGAGGGACAGGCATTAAGAAAGCAGGGGCAGGCGGATGAAAGTACAAGTGAAGAGGAGTGTGTCTCAGACAGCAGTGACATCCCTGGTTTTAATTTAAGTAGCAGCCAAGAAAAAAGAATGTATATGGCTGAAAGTTTTTAAAAGTTTCCCCCACAAACGAAAAATCGACATGGGGTAAAAGTGGAGGAATACTTTCCAGATTTGGCCGTTTTTAATACCTCAGCCAGACTCCATATGAGCCAAAGAGAGGAGTCTGGCCTCACTGACCAGGAGGTTTTTAGATTAAAGAAGCTTGTGCTAAAAGTGAAAAAACAAACAAACGTTGAAACGTTGAAGATCTTAATTCATTAATTTGTTTTTATTTTTGCTTTTAACATTTCACTTACTATGGATACTTTTAGAGTGGGTGTTTTAAATGTGAATGGAGCCAGAGTTAATAAAAAAGAAGAGCTCAAATATTTGAAACTGTTACGGCCACGGCCTTATTTATCTGCGGGGGATTGCTTTGTGGATGCATGCACCGTTGTGTCCCTATTTATGTATGCAGATTTGGATGTGCCCGCTTGATTGGCTGTGGCGACACCTCCTCCTCCCACCTTGATGAAGACCGGCTGTGATTGGTGTGCACCTGTTCCGGCTCTCCAATCCGAGGCGCACTGGTGACCGGTGACTACAAATGCCAAGCCAGCTCGACAGTCGGGGCTGCTGGTGTTGTCAGCCGCATGCCTCGTACTTGTGTGTGTGGATACTAGAGTATTGTATATTGTTGGTTGAAATTCTGTGTTCTGTATCCTAGGTGTTGGAACTAGAGTTACCTTTGGCGTCAATTGATTAGAACATTAGGGTGCCCCGGCGCTGTTTTATGTGTTCTTTTGTTGTCAAGTTTTCACCGAGTTTGTTTTGTTAGTTTGGCTTTTATGCCTTATTTGCTCTTATGTTAAGAGCCCTCCTTTTGTTCTTTGTGGTGTCGTTAAAAGCAATTGTTTGTCAAATTGTCCACCATATTTAATAAATATATCTTATTTTGCCATCAACATCTGGTGTATGTTACTCCCTTTTCCCTCGCCGTGCCGGGGATGTAACATAAATTGGGTGAGGGCTCGTCCGGGATAAATTAACAGATTCCCAAGAAAATATATGTTATTTATTGATAGTGGGTTATTTAAAAAGTGATATGATTTTTTATTCTTGGGAGGGGATTTTAACTGCACAGAAAATGCATCTTAAATCGCAATCACACAGAGCCGCATCCAGCGTCCCAGAATGCTCTGAGGCAGCTGGTCCACTCCCATGGCCTGGTGGATGTATGGAGAAGAATGCACGCAGATGATCGACAATATACATGGTCTCACCACCGAGATGATAGGATTTCCTTAGCCAGGTTGGATCGTATTTATTGTTTTAAACATCATTTTAATATTTTAAAACTGCAGCATCATTCAGGGTGGTTTTACAGATCATGCTTTGCTTTTATGTAATGTTTTTATTAGAAACAAAAAGCCAAGAAGTGCATAATGGCATTTTAACTCAGTTTTAACTTTTGAAAAGAAAATTAGACAGGTCCTTATGTATTTCTGGAGTGTTTATAGACAGAGGAAGGGTGATTTTAGCAGTCTTTGGCAGTGGTGGGACCATGGTAAGACTGAAATAAAAATGCTCTGTCAACAGCACACCCTCAACGTCACACAAGACATCACCAGATCTATGAAAGACCTGGAGGGTGATATAGTGGAACTAGAAATAATTAGTGAGTCCACAGGAGATTGAGGATATATTGAAATCCTCAAAATTAAGAAAATGACTCTAGCCGACCTGCTAGACGTTCAAGTACAAGGTGCACTGGTCCGGTCCCGGTTTCAAAACGCCACCGAAATGGATGCTTCCTTTAGCTTCTTCTTCGGCCTGGAGAAAAAGAATGGACAGAAGAGGGTAATCCACTCACTTCTCTCAGACACAGGGCAAGAAATAACGGAACCAAGCCAGATAAGAAGACGAGCTGGGAGCTTTTATTCCTCAATATACTCGAGTGAGTATAGGGAAGAGGAAACAATTTTAGAGGAGTTCTGTGGTGCACTACCTCAGGTGTCCGAGGAGACCAACTCACAGCTCGAGGGGCCGTTGAGTATGCGGGAGCTACAGGCCGCCCTGCAGGGTATGCAGGGACGGCGAGCTCCTGGTATCGACGGCCTCACAGTTGAGTTTTTTAAAGAATTCTGGGACATCTTAGGAACAGATTTCCTAGATGTTTTTAATGAGAGTCTGGCCTCTGGTTCTGATGTCCTGCCATAGGGCAGTAATAACACTTCTGCCTAAGAAAGGAAACCTGCAGGACATCGGTAACTGGCGCCCTGTGTCTTTGCTGTGTGTGGATTACAAGCTTCTGTCCAAGGCACTGGCCACCGGGACCAGACCTACTGTGTACCCGGCAGGTCCATGGTGGACAATGTTTGCCTAATTCGGGATGTTTTGGAAGTCTCCAGCTCATTGGGCATTAATACTGGTCTGATTTCTCTAGATCAGGAAAAAGCTTTCAACCGGGTTGAGCACAACTTCCTCTGAAAAGTGATGGAGAGGTTTGGTTTCAGCCCTGGTTTCATAACTAAGATCAAGGTGTTGTACAGTGAAGTTGAGAGTGTGCTGAAGTTCAATGGTAGTCTGTGTGCTCCTTTTAGAGTGTGTAGAGGGGTCCGGCAGGGCTGTGCTCTGTCAG
This sequence comes from Cottoperca gobio, assembly GCF_900634415.1. Lineage (NCBI taxonomy): Eukaryota > Metazoa > Chordata > Actinopteri > Perciformes > Bovichtidae > Cottoperca > Cottoperca gobio. Next base: position 7,209,063 of record NC_041359.1, on the reverse strand, counting down.
GAATGCTCTATGCGCTCTCCCTTGAACCTCTCCTCAGAAAAATACGCTCCAATTTGCAAAGTCTGTTTTAATGGCAACATTGTTTTATCAGCTTATGCAGATGACATTATTGTTATTGTTATTATTGTTAATCAATATTGTGAGTAGTTTTAGTGTGGCATTGGCAGCGAGGGTGAATTGGAAGAAAAGTGAGGCCCTTGCTGTCGGTGAGTGGCGTGGCGGTCCCCAGAGCCTCACCTGGAGAACAGACGGATTTAAATATCTTGGTGTGTTTTTAGGTAAAGAAAATATTGTCCAGAAGAACTGGGAGAACGTCACTGAAAAGATTTCCAAGTGGAAATGGCTGCTCCCTTCAGATGTCTTTTAAAGGTAGGATTTTGGTTTTAAACAACCTTGTGGCATCCCAACTGTGGCACCGTCTGACCTGTGTAGACCCTCCCTCAGGCCTGTTAGCCAAAATACAGAAACAAATGGTGGATTTATTTTGGGATGGTCTACACTGGGTGCCACAAGGGGTGCTGTTTTTATCCAGAGAGGAGTGGGGACAGGGCCTAGTCTACCTGGCCAGCCGAACAGTCACTTTTAGTGGACTCCAGCTTTTACAAAAATATCTCACAGGTCCGGATGATTTGGTTTGGAGAGACGTGGCCAGCTGTATCCTCAGACGCGTGAGTAACCTTGGGCTGGATACTGCTCTGTTTTTAACTGATTCTAAATTTTTTAAGTTGAGTGGCATCCCTCCGTTTTATCAGGGTGTTTTTAAGTGTTGGGCCCTTTTTAACCATAAAAGGAGCCCAAATTCTGACTCTCTGTACTGGTTGTTGAAGGAGCCGTAGATCCACAGAGCCAGGCTGGACGTCAGCAACAGCGTCACACCCGGCCTGATGGTGGCTCTGTGCAGGTCCTAGACCCTGTCCCTGCAGCAGCTGGTGGATGCAGTGGGGCCGGCGCTGAATGATGCCTGGGCCCTGGGCTCTCTGCTGGGTCTGAACTCTGTCCGGGTGGCTCAAAGAATCCTGCAGCTCTGGAGGCAGAGGCTCACTGGAGAAGAGAGGACCCTCCTAACCACATACAGCCAAGGAGAGGCTGATCCAGACCCAGCGGACCCCTTTCCTGAAGTCTACCTGAGCCCAGGGCTGGGCGAACTGACCGGCCCCCTGCTCAAGGTCATTAATCCGGAAAAACTATTGCTGCACAGAGCCAACAAAAAAACTTTCTATACGAAATGTGTCAAAAGCATCAACAGAAAAGGCCTGTGCAGCAGATCCTCCACTGTGTGGAGCAACAGACTTGGTGGAGAAAGCGGACCAGGCCCACAGTGGAGGATTTTACATGGTGCTATTGCCTCAAATGCTTTATTCTGTATTAATCCTGCTGTTTTTAACAAGTGTCCATTTTCTCCGCAAGACTGTTTTCCATGTTTTTAGCGAGTGTAAGAGACTCACAAGTTTCTTCTCTCTTTTAACATTGGTTTTTAGTCTCTTTGATGTAGTTTTTACTGAGATTGTTTTTTATCATGGTAGCTGCCTAAAAAAAGGCAAACAAAGAAAAGTGGCAGCTCCTAAATTTCTTTCTCAGAAGCAAAAATGGCGATTTATATAAGCAGGAGGAGCACCGTAGAAAACAGAGAAGAGCAGGAGGTCAAAGCAATATGGCTCTGTAACATCAGGGCCAGACTCTGGCTCGAGTTCAGATTTTTTAAACATAGTGACGATTTAGAGACTTTTAAACAGTGTTGGTGTTTCAAGAATATTGTTTGTTTTATTGATAAAGATGAGTTGCACTTTGCACAATTTTTTGTTAGATAAAAAAATAAAATTATGTGTGTGTGTGTGTGTGTATATGTATATAGATATATAGATATGTATTTTAAAACAGAAAATGATTTTCTTTGCACTTTATTTGTAAACTGTTTGTGAGTTTACATTTATTTTTGTAAATAAAGTGTTTTTTGAAAAATCAAAAAATCTCTCTCTCCCTCTCTCTCTTTCTCTACCCCTCTCTCTCTCTCTCTCTCTCTCTCTCGGAGCCTCTGTGTGGACAGGAAGCTGTGTACTCAGAGAAGCTGTTGTCTTGTTAAATGGTACAACTGAGGAGGAAATGGATAACAGCCAACCTTGATCATTGAACATCCTCTGCCTCAGACAACAGACTGAATCACTGGGAATGATTTGCCTCAAAGGCTACTCTCCTTTTATGCAGCTTTATTAGTTAGAGTCATGCCTTATACAGTTTACAATGTACCTCAAAATCCTCATTATGTGAAAAATAAGACATCTTATCAGCGGTGGTTTATTTTTTAACCTCTTTGCAACATTTTCTGATTAGTACTAAACACAAAGTACAGCTGAGGTTGAGAATGTCATTAGTTTGGAAAATATTCAGTCGTAAACCAAAGCATTGAGCTTTAAAAGTAAAGGGATCCAAAAAGTTATTACACTTCATCCTTAGGGGACCTTGAAAATCTGAAGTAAATTTCACATCAATCCATCCAATAGATGTCAAGATATTTCTAGTGCATTCTCACTCCCAACTCGTCAAAGAGTCTATGGCAGCTTGGTCATTGGCCATCGTGGTCATCGTGTCAAACTATGACGCTCCACGAAGCCTATCTCTCTAGTTTCAGTTTTGCACATGCAGGGCTGCCTCTAGTGGCCATTGTAATAATGACAAGAGTAAAGGAAGTCAGGTGATAAAATAGTGTATAAAACCAAGTTACGTACACAACATACTTAACTTACATAACAAACACTTATTTTAACCCAAAACATGATCTTTTCTTAAACCTAACCAAGTGGTTTTGTTTGAATTCACAAGTTAACCACGTGAAGTCTATTGGACTACCCTGCATGAAGAAAAATGACTCTTGGGGAACCAAGTAAATTTTAAATCTGATGCCAAGGGGTCCTCACCAAGTGACACGTTGATCTGTCGATATTCCACTCTGAACCACAAATGTCAACCTCAGGGTAGTGCTAGAAGAAGAGTCATGGTGTTGTGGCTGATGAAGCAGCACAGACTGGAAGGAGCCAAATTCAGTCTCAGATACAGCGAAGATACATTAATAAATAAAAACTTACAGGTACAAAAGGCAAATATAAATATACAAGGAAAGGAGGGAGATAACGAGGGACAGGATAAACTAATAAGGGCGGGACAGACAATCACACAGGTGGGAAACAAACAAAGGCAGGACGTAAAACAAGACAAGACACAAGAGGAGAGAGACTTTCAAACTAAAACAGGAAACAAACTATAACAAAAACCCTAGGACCATGAAACACGGATCACTAAAGTCAGTATGTCTAATCTTCTGGGGACCATGAATGCCAAACGTACCTGTGAAAACACATCGGCATGTATCGCAGTATTCAGTAAACATTCAGGACATGTTGCATTAAAATGAAAGACGAGGGAATGTTTGACAGTGTCTTGTTTGACCAGTAAAAGTCGAACACCCAAAGCACACTAATGTGGCTACTTGAAGGCTCTGGGTCTTCTAGCTTGGAGGTGACTAAACATTATGAGCACAGAGAGCGGTATTATTCATTTTAATTGATTGCCAGTTTATGATTCCTGTTATCAAGTTTGGATGTCATTATTGCAGAGACGTAGGCCTGTTTATTAGATTGTGATTCAAACTCTCCTTTAAGATTAAGTTTAATGTAATGTGATCAAGCAGCGGAATGTCAAAGAGACGCAGTGAGTCAAACGTAGCGTCTGATTGGAGAAGACAACCACAGAGTAAAAACAGCCTTTTCACACTGTTCGACACAAGCAGCAAATTGGCTCGAAATTAAAACTAATGAGCAATTACGCCACCAATGAACTTCTATTAATGTCTGTTTTCTCAATGCTCTCCAACTGAAACTTGATTTCTACTTATTTAATCAATCTGAATAAATAGTTCCTAGTCTTTCATTGTGTTCACTGTGCGCTACAGAGAATGTGCGTTTGTATTCTGATGCACAGCCAAGAAAATAATTCATAATCTCCGGGCTTCCCCTCAAACACTGTGAATGGATGTGTACACAGACAAACATATTTCTTCGTAATCAAAACATGGCAACTGCTATTGGTTTAGTATATTTGTTTGTTCATAAATACTTCATTTGCATGCAGCTTCTATTAGGAACCTCCTGCCTATATTTCTGCCATATTACTTACCCTTTAGAAAGAGAAGATTTGCACTCTGCTTGAACCGACGGCTTGTTTCTGATTTAATCTGGCATCACCTACCATGCAGATGAAAGACCCTTCAACACAGGACAGTAAAGACTTAACATGGTGTGTTCACAAAGAGAAATCTCTCACAATATTATTCACCCACTCTCTCCACCCTGAACAATTATAATACAGCAGAGTATAGGCATGTGTGCATTTCTTTGATGGTGGTGATTAACACTGTAATCAATGAACGGCGAGGTAAACTGAAGGTTAGGGTTGTTTTCTCAATGAGCTAAAGCATTATTGTGTGAGTATTGGCATTTTTGAATTACATGTTTATAGATTTGCAGTCATTTTCTCTCCAACAGAGCTGAGCATAATGTTACGCAACCTCAGCAGAGCATATTGAGAAACCTGTGTGAATATTCATCATTAGAAAAAACATAATACTAAAATGACTGGACAGAACCTTTGTGAATAGATGCTTGAGTGTGTGCATGGAAACTGGACTCACCTGAAGAATCTGGCTGTTTTAAGAAGTTCACTACCACTACCTCCAGCTCACAGCGTGTACAAACATCCATTATGTGAACATGAAACTCAACATTACCTTTCTTATCATCCTCTTGGAAAAATGCTAAATGGATTATCACCTACTGAGCCACATAAGCATCATACAAAGGTCTTTGAGTCGGAGTAAAGCTAATTCTGCATGTGCAATTTATTTTATACTTTCACTTGCCTCTTCTGCGTTGTGGTATTTGAAGATCTGCAATAGTTTCAGGCTCAGGTTCAGAGTGTTGGAGCAGCAACAGTTACAGATATGAGAGGGAATCTGAGCAGCATTGGTCCGTAGACCGATGCTGCTCTCTGGTGTCAGAAATGGTAAAAAGAGGAAATGAAATGCAAGTCACCGTTGATTACCACTGGAGGCTCCTGTAAATAATATAATGCTAAACGAAAGTGATTCATATACAGATTACTGAAATATTATCAGGAGGAGATAATAATTGCAAATGAAGCCATCTTGGGGAGCTAGCTTTTCTGATTTAAAATCAGCTACAGAGCTGGACTCCTGGAGCTTCAGAGTCTGCTGTCAGTGGTGTTCATCAGGGCAGATGTTTGCAATGCATGAATACGGTTCCTCTGGTTCTTTGTCAGTCCCTAAACCGCTGGTTCTTCTCAGTTTGGGCTGTACAACATCAAATGCGAGGTGTAAATCGGTGGGTGATTTGATTGCTCCAATAAAAACCAGCAGGGTTGTTGTAATTGGGGTCAAGAATTTGAGAACTGCTGCTTTCAACACTGAGTCACCCTGCTGCTTAAAGTAGATAAGAAGAAATGTGAGGCTGCAAAGTGTGAGAATGTGCTTTACAGATCTGAGAACAAACTGTGAGAAACATCTCTTATTGTGTATGTCTGGTGCCAGAATAAATCAAGCCAACTCTGAACTCGAACATTTCCGATCTCCTACTAAAAAAAGAACAATTGCCACATGCTTTCTGTTATATATGTTCAAGTCTCAAGCCCAGGTCACGATAACCGTGATAATGTTGTCTGGGTTATACCACAGAGGCCACTTCACAACTATTTTCACAGACCGAGTAGTTTCCTGGTGACCTGTAAACTGTAAACTTGTAGTGGCCATTTAAGTCATTTCTTTGTAAATGTCTTACTTTCTACATTAAACAAACAATGCATTTGTTATTTCAAATATTTAAAAAGTCTGATTAAAAGCATATTTTCCTTCTCTCGTGGTGGACACATTTGAATAATAGCAATTTAACCACTGCTATGTGTGTTTTCGCCACACATCTAAGAAGGAAATTAAACAATCATTTGGACACATTTCTAATTTGTTCCTTTTTCTGTGCAACTGCTCATATTCTAGTCTTTGTTGACACACTCATCCATCACAGAGAACGTGTTTTGGACTGCTGCCTTCAGACAATCACCGCTCACTGCACTGTACGTGTCTGTCTCCAGTTTTCCACTGCACTAAGCAATGAGGATGGAAACATTACCAAGGGAACCAGACAGAGCGACAGAGTGAATGTTCCTATTATAAGACACTGATCATTTACTGACTGGAACAAACTGACTCACAGCTGAAATATGAATGCAGATAACCTCACCTTTCTCGTGCAGATATCCCATGTGTCGATACCTTTTAATAAACTGTTTATTGGGACAGTAATGGTGGAGAACATGGGTATATCACATACTTTAATTGAAATAACTTTAATTTAACAGCGGTAATATTGAGGCAAGACACTGGTTAATTTTGAGATTTCGGGCTATTTTGCTTCCATAACATATCTTTTTTCAGACTAGTAGAAAGAAAACATGGTGTTTATTTTACAACAGTTAGTGTAAGATAATTCCTCTTTTGCATAACTAACACTTCGGAAAACTATAATCATTTTAAATAATGTTCTTAATTTGAAAGGGAAGTTGTGATATTTATTAGTTAAATATTTTCAGTATCTTTTCATACAATATCTTTAAAGGCTGTTTTCTCAAAATTAGTTTTTTCTCATACCCTGAGCCAGAAATCTTCACTTCAGTATCACTTACATAAACCAAACTTTCCAGTTTCATTCCTCTCTACATTCTCAAGGTTTTTACAGAGGGGTTTGTTCACATATTATTCAGAGCCTAATTGAATTAAAAACATGGAAATAAATCATTTTGGGCAGTATTTTCTGATTTATGGAGTGATACAAAGAGATATCCAAAACTCCCTCTGTAAAAACCTTTGACTCTATTATGTCCACAAAATAAAACAAGACTTTTGAACCTGGCTTTATGTTTAGATTTCTATTCGGAAATGTTTAGCACATATTTAATTTGCATGTTTAAACATAACATTCCAGAAAACTTGTAATACAGAAAATAAATGTCTAATGTAAATAATCAACTGAGGAAGTCTATTAGTTAAATTATGTACCCTATTCAACTGTAGTGTATCCCCTTAATGTAAAAAATATGTTATGAACTGTAAAAGATTTTTGTGATATGCTACATCACTCGGAAAACACTGGGCAATTTATTCCACCAATCCGAAAATCAGAGGGTTCTGTGGTGTGTACAAAAGGTCCAGAACAAAGGCCACTAAGTGAAATGTTAAAAAAGTTATAATGACTTCCTCCTGGTGTGAGGATTGTTCTTGCCCAGACCGAGAGCTACGCTGCTGGGGGAAGCCTGTGAGGACAAGGTGCAGGAGCTGCACGAGGCCTGGTCCACTCTGTAGGAGATGGAGTTGTAAAAGACAGGGTTGCTGTGACCGCCAACCTCGTCACGATGGGGTGGAGACGGGCTGTGGTAAATCTCCAGGCCGCAGCACATGCAGGACAGCAAGGCCCTGAGTCTGCTGGGTTCAGAGAGCTTTGGGTGCTCAGATAAAACAAGTCTGCGCTCCTCTGCAGGAGATGGGAGGAGATTCATGCAGCTGGTGCCCCCCTCCATGGGGAGGCTTAGGTTGCACAGGCTGCTGTGTCCGTCTCTATAGCAAACATCAGCAGTTCCTGCTTCTGCCTCCAACACCTCTCTATCCCCCTGCGTGTCCTTAGGCTGCGTTCCCTGCTCCTCCACCCCTGCCTCAGGCCTCACGTCGGGCTCCCCAGTGCTTACAGTGAGAAACCTGAGCACCACCAGGTTAAGAAAAGCCCCAATGACTGTTAGCCCAACCAAAATGTACATAAAGCTAAAGGCCACATAGGGGCGTCGCTTCTGGAGAGCATCTGTCTTCTGCAGGGCTACAAAATCCCCAAATCCAATGGTGGTGAGCGTGATGAAGCTGTAGTAGTAGGCATTAAAGAAGGTCCAGTCCTCAAAGTAGGAGAAGGCTGCAGCTCCGACACACAGGGTGCTCATGCACGAGAGCAGACCCACCAGCACCATGTTCCCCATGGACACCTCCGTCTTCCGTAGGCCCAGGCCCTGCTTGGCTCTGTGCAGGAGGAAGCGGACAAACGTGTTGATCCTCTCGCCCAGGCTCTGGAACATGACCAGTGTCAGAGGAATGCCCAAGACAGCGTAAAACATACAGAAGGCCTTTCCAGCGTCAGTGCGTGGAGCAGCGTGGCCGTAACCTACAAAGTCACAGTATATTGCAGGTCACGTAATGTCAAGTACTGCTGTTTGATGTCTATAAAGATTTACAGTCATCAAGTTTACTACAGCTTAATGCTCACATGCCACCCAGTGCAGAACCTAGTAAGTCTCTGCTTCTGAGTTTAATTAGGTTTCACTGCTTAAACCATAACACATTTGATTTATATGTAGCGGCTTCTATGGTTGAACCTATTTTGACATTGTCGCTTAATCACTTGCTTCTGTATAACGTGAAACTGCTCATTGTGACAAAATCACTGATAATTATTACCAAACTCTGCTACTCTGTATAGAGCTTTAAGGTGAAATTGCCTTTGAAAGTACATATACTAATTACGTGAGGATAGAAATCTTATTTTTTCCTTTATTGCATCTCCGTTTACTCTGTAATGGTAATATAAATAGGTTTACTTACAGTGGAGTTATACTCCTTAGCTCCTTACCATTCATAGGAGATATGCATATGAGCATTATTGTTGAGGAGCTTTTCCTGATTCTTTTTGGGTTTGTTATTTTAAGTGTTTTCTCCTAAGCGAGGGCTTAAGAGGTTACTAGACCGACATTAAATAGGCCTATCAGCTCAATCCTCACTCAAGACCCTGGCATGTTTACACTGGAAAGTTGTATTGCAAAAGTACTGACACACGTGCCTGCTCTCAAGTTAGAATGGGTTTTGCACAAGGTTTAAGACGGGAACTGTCTTGCACCGTACCTACGCACATGGGCGTAATTTCCACTGGGGACATGTCAGTTTAATGTTTGACTCAGACACCAATGGCTCAATATGATCATAACGTGATTGCTTTCATATCAGATGATGAGGTGCAGCTGCCTCAAGACATGGAGGGTGAGGCAGAGAGAACATACGGTATGTTCTGTGCTGTAGTCAGGTGATTTTGATTTGTTGACAATGAGAGGAAGACGTCTACATGATAAGAAGAAGATTGAATAAAAAAAAGTTGAATTAAAGAATTATAAATAAAGTAGACTACACTAATAATGATACAACCAACATGATTTAGATGTGGCCCCAGATTATCAGCATTGTTTTGCTTGTGTTTTGTATCAATAGTTATATGACCATACATAAAAGAAGAAAAAAAAAAACACAGTGGAAATTAAGTCTCATATTATTTTTATTTGAATCGCACACAAAACATTAAGTGTGAACATCTTTGACTTTATAAAATGATTCTCTCCCGTCTTGGCTATCGGCCCCTGTATTAAACAATTCAGAAAGTAAGACAGCTTTTTCTTATACATATTTTAGTACTATTCTTTCTGGCAGAATTTATCATTAAGGCCGAATTAATTTTTCCTTGGATAGTTTATCACCATAGTCCCTAAATGTTTGTAGAAATGCAAGAAATGGAATTCAAATTGAGAAAATAATTTCGGTGGAATATCCCTTATAAGTGATATGTCACAATGCCAGTTGTTGTTTTTTGTTTACAAGGTGCTAGTCGACTGAAAATGTGTTAAATGACAATGGCAAAATTGCAAAATCCAATATGTTCGTGCACATCAGCCCTGTAAAGTTTCACCTGTTCCTCCAATAAGTGGCCCCTACAGTTCGAGCCTTTAAAGAGTGCCCAAACACTTACACACACATGCAGTGACGCAGAAATACTGCTCTGTGTTTTTCAGAAAAGGTTTGGAGATACTTGCCAATAGTGGTGATAACAGTGATGGCAAAATAAAAAGAGCCGGCGAACTTCCACTGCCTCCCGGCGCGGTGCGGCTCCGACTGGATGACCACTCTCTCAATGTCTCTGTATTCATCCGCGGTGAAGCCGTACTTCTTCTTCAGCTCGTCCAGCTTTCTGCTCCAGCGCCTTCTTCCGAGAACACTCACTGTCCGACTCCAGCGCGTCAAAGACGGCGGCTCCCAGGAGCAGGTAGAAAACAATGGAGAGGATGAGAGAGAGGGTCCTGATGTTCTGCGTCTTCATCCTCAACTCCGGAGTGCGCGCGGAGCGGCGGGAGGGAGGGTGCCGCTCAGAGGAACAGACGCACGAACACATGAACACCATTCATCTCCAGGGATGTGTTGAGGCCCCTTTAGCCTGCTAGGATTACAGCATAAACTCAAGTAGGTTGCGCAGTATTAGCCTGGTCTATCAGCGTGTCAACAGGTGAAATGGCACCAAACCCGCGTATCTGTGAAATGTACCTGCGCTCAGCAGCTGACAGCAGCTTGCCTTTCCACAGGATGTTGGGAAACACATCACAAGTGCCAATAGTGGTCAAATATGCAAATCACACAAGTGTGATGCGGGAACCTGAAGCCCCCTGTGCACATACACTTTTCAGAAAAGTTTTTCAGTCAAATTTAGATTAGATAGATTCTGAATTCGTCAACGAGGGGTGTCCAGATATACTGGTATTAATGATAACCGTGATATTAAAAAATGAAATATTGATAGTGTGTTAATAATAAACATGTATATTATCATGTAAATAATACAGTGTCTCTTCTTTCTCGAAAACAAAACGCACAATAAACAAAGTTAAAGATGAAATTGACTGATAGGATTTTCTTTAGATATCGCAGTTATATCCTTATTGTGAATTCCTTTGGCCATGATAATCGTGTACTAAAAACCTGATGTTGTGACAGCCTTCTTGTCTACAAAAAAACATTTCTGGAGGGAATAAAACGTATTAGTATTAACTGAAATATTTATTTATATATATGTATATACAATGTATCCTGTCAAAAACATGTCTGGAGGGAATCAGACATAGTATTATTATTTTTGTATACATAGTACATTTCCCACTGCTGTGCAATTAGTTTGTGTGGATGCATGGGTTTCTATATGTGCATGTATGCATAAGCATCTACAAGGATCTCAGTATGCTTAGTATTATATTATTTGTATTCACAACAGAAGACCTTTACAGATATAATAAATAAGGCAGAAAATGTTAATAATGAACTTCAGTAAGCAAAAATAAATCACTGCCACTTTACTCCTGTTGCCCTGTTAATTGCTTTCCTTTTCTATACATTTACAAGGCAGCCATTGTCAAAAAGATTGTTAGTTCCCAGTTATCATCATTTTCTGATTTAAATATCGTCTCATTTTGTGAAGTATTTGCGCAGCAAACTTTATCAGACTGTCTCTGCTCACTGTGAATCCCTGATCCTGTGTGTGGAGAGCTTTGGGATGCACAAGTGTCAGAGTGTGTTGTGTCTGTGGCCGCTACAGAGAAGCACAGCCGAGCCAGCTGTGCTTTCCAGACTCTACTCCACTGATTATTTTGCCCTGTGAAGCGTTCATGTGCAGAGTATTCACAATACGCTGCGCTAAAGTATTACTCTGAGCGATGAAGCATTAGCTGGTGGCAGCGTTGACCTTTATCGAGCACACTTAGTCGCTGTGTGATCCAGCAAGCCTTCGTCATTAACTAAGTCCAACACGCAGACTGAGCGAGCGACAGACAGGAGAGATGATCCGTGTGTATGACATAGTGCATTGTTCATTAAGCTTCACTCAGGTTCTCAGTGGCATCGGCTGGGTTTTTGCTCAGTGTCAACCTAATTTGGTTCCCAGCAGACCAACCATAAAATAGACTGACAGCTGTAGCTCTGCGGTGCAAGTTATTTCAGTTCCATATCCTGCATGAAGTTCCCATCTATTTCAGGAGGACAATCCAATTTGTGGGAGCCATTCATGCACTAAACCATAAAGGGCCTGAGATCTGTCATTTGAATCCACATGTATTGCCTCCATTCCACATAGAGCATATGGCTATCTCTACACTGTGTTTTTATCTTCCAGAGACAGCACAGGACCTTATCCCGCTTTAGTAAGCACAAATTAATCTATTGGCGAGCAGATGTTAACAGTGTAGCATGCAGACAAGTCTTGATTTTCTCCACGGGCGGTCAGAGCAATTATCGCCTTTTGAAAGGAGTCCCTGAGATCATAGCCTTGCCAGAGTCCACCTAATGAGAGCACACAGTGTTTACATCAGTATTATTCAACAGCAGTTCTTCATGTAGTTTTCACATTGTTATGTAGGCAACAAATAACCCAGAGAAGAAATAGATACATCAATTGAGCAGTATATGACAAGTGACGAAGAAGAAGAACAAGTGACGAAGAAGAAGAACAAAAAAGATCCTGTGGTTTAACAACTCTCAAGCCATGAAGTAATGATGTGTTATCTGATGTACTCATCTCATATCTCTCTGCTCTACAGGACATTGCATGCATCCCTTTATCTTCCACAGGAAAACATTAAAAGCAGGATGTCCACTGACTGGAGTCGAGACACTCATCTGTCCAAGTGCTATCCTCGTAGAAAATGAGGCGGGGAAACATAATGCAAACATGATGCTATCTGTACACTGATAACAGCGGGGATGCTAGAGTCATTATGATGATCATACATTACAGAGACAGTGTATTTTGGTCATAAAAACTCAAATGCATCATCTTTTCAAAGCCTGTTTAATAAAAAAAAAGGCTTCACATGAACTTGCAGTCTTTTTTTGGTGACAAGTCGTCAGTGTCACAGAGGGAAACAGGCATGAACTTTGCAGCTAGTGTGAACAGTCCTTTGAGCCTTATTAGCCAAAGGGCACAGACGTGGTCTTAAATTCCTCTACGTCACCTTCACGGAGAGGTGCCTCGTTGTGGTTGAAGTGGAGTGTTTTCTTTGTTATATGGATCACTGTTTTCTCAAATTGTAGCTTACTGCAGTCTTTGTCTTTTGAAACTATAGTCATAGTGTTATTTTCTGTACAAGATCACAGGGTTAGACATAAATGGTGTCTATGTTTTGGCACCAGGGTATTTTTTTCCTGCGAATGTCCTGTTGAGTAGACTACCTCGGATTTGTTGCCCACATCTTAATGTACCAAATGAGTTGGATAGACAACTCTTGTTGTTTGTACCCTTTGCTACTGTAGCACTGCACATGTCCCCATTGTGGGGACTAATAAAAGATTATCTTATCTTATCTCTTCTAAAAAGCAAAGAAACTAATCAAATAATTCTAATTAAATATCATTAGCCAAAGAAATCTTGATAAACAGATATAGTATTTTGTTATTGTTGAATAGATAAAGTTACAGTTTAACATATTAATTAATATATTAAATAACATGATATAGCCTAAAGATCCCTTATACTCATGTTTAACTGAGAAGCACTGACATGGAAAAGTTCAGAAAACTCACATAATTATTGCATACGTGAAAGAGAGCCGATTAGCAAATGTGGCAAGACTCAAATAGGGTACATTAGAGTCACTTATGTATTTATTTCTTACTTTTCATAAATGAGAAGCAAGGAATAGGTTTACATGCAGACATAAAGCCAATTTAAATCATTAAAAGATGTGTTTGAATAACATTTTGGAAGGCTTAACACTTAAACCATCATTTACCCCTGAAAATACACAAAATATCTTAATCTAAATCAAGGAGTTTAGTATGTTCGCCAGACATCCCTCAATGTATCCATCAATCTGAACATGTGAAAAGAAACACCTTAAGGATTGCATAATTAAAATGAGAAAAAACCTTAAAAATATACGACAGGTAACCCATTTTAGTTTGTACCTTTAAAAAGGACCTAAATGTATCAATTACAGTGCAAATTCAGGACTTTCAAATTTAGGGTTAATTAATGTATACATTGCTGGATTATAATATATGAAGGTATTTTCAATGGATTGTCTTCGCAATTTAAGGGGTTAAAACAACAAAATGAACCTCAATTGAAAAATAAAGGTAATTTCTAAGTTTAAATTAAAGGCTGGCTTTAAAATACCTTAAAATAGTGCAAGTCATTAACATATCCATTAATTATTTAATTAGGCCCTTTAAAAGGCCTTGCTTAGGCCTAAATTAGGCTGTGTGGCCTTTTATTGTGAGCAGCACACCTGTGCAACTAAGGCACACCTGTGCAATAATCATGCTTTCTAATCAGCATCTTGATATGCCACACCTGTGAGGTGGCTGAGGTCTCAGCAAAGGAGACGTGCTCACTAACAGATTTAAACACATTTGTGAACAATATTTGAGAGAAATAGGCCTTTTGTGTACATAGAAAAAGTCTTAGATCTTGGATTTCAGCTCATGAAAAATGGGAACAAAAACAAAAGTGTTGCGTTTATATTTCTGGTCAGTGTAAGAACAGTTACTGTAACAGAGACTCTAACGGACAGTCTATCTTTATGTTGGTGGTGTGTGTAGGCTGCTCTTTCCATGTATCCCATGTGCTCTATACAGGAGAGAGAAATAGAGAGTATTCCTAAATGGTGTATTGGATTTTTATGCACATTTTCTTTATATATACATATATTATTTTATAGTTTTCACATCTTTATATGTAATTGTATTCATTTGTTTGTTAAATATATATTTCTTCAGTTGTCCACCTGAGTGGGCATGTACACATCTCTTGAGATAGCTGGATTAAAAGAAACTTCAAATCTCAAATCTTGTTTTTTATGCCTAAAGAGCAATAAAACACAAAAAATCCTAACTGAGGTGGTCATAATTCATGCATGAAAGGGTTAAAATGACCGCATTATTCATGTGCACATTAATGGAGTTTTAAGGTAAATAATGACGGAGGAGTGAGGTCATGGCTGTTTATGTTACTTGAAATGTCAAACTGTGAATCTTGTGACTGTCATCACATAAAAACTTTCCATCAGAGAATGATGGTGCTTTCAAATGTTGCCCGAGTCCCAACAATAGTTTAGTCTTAGTCTCACAGTTGGACCACCTGATGTCCTCCCTGTTTTAGACTTGGAGAAGTGAAACCATGCGGAAGTCTCAGTTACGTAACGTCTGTTTTTAACAGCATTTAATAACGAATGCGGAGCAGTTATTAAATGCTTGTTAAAACAACGGGAATCCTCGTAATAAGTATTTGTTTATTTCACTTTAGCCACCCATAAGCTAGCAGCCACAACCCGCAGGTCTACTTTGTGGGTGTTAGCTGTCGACAAAGTTTCTGTTTTGAAGTTCAGAGAAAGTGAAAGTGAAAGGGAGGACACGCACAGCTCATAAAGCGCAAATGAAGGTCGTGTCAGTGCTGTATCGCCTCACAAGACGACTGTTTCTGCGTAGCATGGCCTGGTTTAGCAACAACAGACTTTATCCTGCTGTTGAGTGGTTATGGAGGGCACTGGGTCTCTTTTGGCACTGTATGGAAAGCATGTTTAGTCCAATAGTCTATGCGTTTGTACCGGTACGCTGGCGAAAGGATCACGGAAGCCAAGTGGAGCCTGAAATAAATCCCGAAGTCAAACTTATAGTGAGCAGTTCTCCTAAAGAGGACGAGGAGTCCCGCGGTGAGGGTCAACCTGAGACTACCGCCGAGAAGAGGGCCGCAGACTGCAACCAAGAGCTCGCCTGCAGCAAGCGGCAGAGGTTTGACAAAAATGAAGGTGAGTTTGACGAAGATGGTGAGCAGTGTGCCGAAGATGGTGAGCAGTGTGACGAAGATGGTGAGCAGTGTGACGAAGATGGTGAGCAGTGTGCCGAAGATGGTGAGCAGTGTGACGAAGATGGTGAGCAGTGTGACGAAGATGGTGAGAGAAGATGGTGAGGAATATCGAGTTGAAACCACAGATGAGTTTTATTGTGGCTATGACTCAACCTGGGAGACCGAGGAGCACCATGAGAGCACATCCCTGAGGACTTGGCGACCTGCTGCGTCCAAACATGTGAGTAAAGAGGCCTGCTGCACTGTAAGGGGTGGGGGCCTGCAGCACTGTAAAGTGGGCCTGCTGCCCTGCAAGGGTGGGGGCCTGCTGCTGCTCAGCTCTCAGAGAGGGCCTGCATTGGTTTCACTTTCTATATATTATAGGTGTGTCTTGGGTGATCTAAACTAACCTTATTTTATCTTCATCTCACGTGGGGGTTTTTTTGGCTTGGGAAACATGTACTGCTGTGTTTGTTGTTAAGCTTCCTATAACCATTACATGAGTTTAAACTGACTTTCATTTATGTTCTGTGTAGCAGTACAAGTTCAACAGATTTGAAAATGCCGCAAGAGACATGCAGAACTACAGGCATGACTACCCAGTAAGTCACACGCACACACGCACAGCCTACACACTACAAACATACCGTACACTTTCCCATGTTTAAGTGTTAACCAAGCACACATTGTTCTTTTATGTTTCTCCACAGTCCCAGACCAGGAACAATCCCATATCTGTAAGAACACACATGATGACTGTGTATTATATGACTTGGTTATTATTCAGTATATATATTTCCATCTCTTAAGTGCATTTCTCTTGTGTTGAGTAGGATGACCAGCCTAATCTGAAGTTCTACCTCGGACAGACACGCTCTGTACCTGACGGTAGGCGTACACTTACAAGCACATGGACATGACTCAAATCAGTACAATTGCGGTTTAAATCTGCATCAGATAAAAACAAAGTATTTAATCAAGAGTAAGGATTCAGTGATCCTCAACCTTTTCGGCCTGTGTCCCCTTAAAACAAAGGGATGGCTGCATGGCAGGTTTGATGTCTATCTTCCACTGTGAATAACCTTTATAGCCCTGAAGGAGTAAAACAGTACAGTATTTAATTTGAGAACGGTAATGACTATTGTGAAGTAATAATAAAAAAAAAAAAACATAATCTTGTGTAGCAGAAACGTCCGGTCTGGATAAATCTTAATCTGTGCAACTATCCTAATATCTATCTACAAATTCATCTACCTGTTTTGTATCTATTATCAGATGTCTACATACACGAATTCCACAAAGAATGGCATCGACAGTATGACAGCCTGGAGAAGGTGCACTCCTACATTCAATGGTAAATTACTCTATCATCACAGATGCCATTTGAAATGTTTAGTTCCTGTTTAAACTATTTGTTATCTGTTTCTCTCAAAGGTTGTTCCCACTGCAGGAACCAGGGATGAACTATCAGGCCAGTCCACTGACAAAAGAAGAAATAAGGGTAAACTGCTAAAAGCTACCAAGTTAAAATCTCAAAATAAATTCTTCACAGGTTCTGACAGCAAGTTCTACTTTTCCTTCAGGAGTTCCTTCAAAATGACACCGCAAAGGCAAATCTGTTGAAGTCGTACAAACTCATGTTGGACTTCTATGGTATCCAGTTGTGGGATGAAAAAACAGGAGAAGTGAAGAGAGCATCACACTGGAGAGACAGATTCCACAACCTTAACAGGTGATCTCTGAACTTCAATAAAACATTGTTCACTAAATGTATCAAAAACAATCTATGTAATGTTTCCTTTTTACTGTTTGTCATTGACAGGCACACTCATAACAACCTGCGCATTACTCGCATCCTGAAGAGCCTGGGAACCTTGGGGTACCCTCACTACCAAGCCCCCCTGGTCCACTTCTTCCTAGAGGAGACTCTTGGCTTCGGAGAACTCCCGAATATCAAGGAGAGTGTTCTCAACTACTTTGTGTTCGCTGTCCGCAATAAGAGACAACGCAGGAGTCTCATCAAGTTTGCCTATTTGAAATATGACTGTAAAGATGAGTTTGTATGGTGCCCAAAGAAAATTCAAATGATATGGTCGAGGCCGTCAGTGTCCGAGCACCAACAGGGAATGAAAGGCAAAGAAGATGCTTCTGAGCTCGACCTGAATCAGTTGAGCCTCGACAACACAGATGAAACCAAAGACGAGGCAAATTAGGCTGCCGACGCATAATCTGTCACCGTACCCCAAGTCCATTCTATATACTAATGTAAGCTATACTATACAGTACTGGATTCTGGATATATATGTATACAACAGTATGTAATATACTCACTTTTATAGAATATAACTACCCAAATATTGACGGTATTTAGTATGCACATTGTCTGCTTTGAGTATACTTTACTAGTATGAACACACTACATATTAGAGCCTGCTTAGTGTGTAATACGGATTTGGGACAGTGTGCAGATAAAATATTCAGTGACAGAGGCAGGTGCACTCAAAATACTTAATGATCTTCTTCAGTAGTTTATACAACGGTTTGTTATGCTTTGCTGTTACTTTAATAATTACTTATGCAAATGCTTTTGTATTCTTTTAGGTTTCTTGACTTATATGTTTCCATTTCTTTCTTAATTGACTTTCACAAACAAAAAGGTGCAACATTCTGAACTGGGTAAATACATTTAAATAGGTTTGATTGGTTAAACCTCAAACGATTGTCCAAATCATCGTCTAAAATCTTTGGTCCAATAGATTCTGTTGACTTATTCAGTTTGCGAACATCCTGCCGTTTTCCTGGTCTTGGATTTCTCACCCTTAAATGTCTTAATTTTTAACATAATGGCACTATGCATATTAATGAGATTAGATTCACATAACATTTTTGTACAGAGTATGGCCAAAATAATGTCAAATAGTGGTTCTGTATTAGTAGGGGTGCATTTAAGGCTTGATCACTGAAAGTTCATTCTATCATTGCCGTGTTTGGGAGTTGTAACTGCTTAACTGCATTAAAGTGACCTAAAGGTTTGGTGGGAATGTTTAAGGAGTGTTTATCCCCTAACTTTTGATTAAAAATAATTGGTCCTACAAATATTTCTCATCATGTCTTCCCCTCACCAGGTTTCTTCCACTCTGCCAGATGAAATGATACATACTTAATCTGAGGTTTCATTAGACTGTGCTCACATTTCCTATGAGAATTTGGCTTGCGTTGAGATTTCACTTGTGCTTAGATCGATGTGGATATATAACTGCAATTTAAGTATGACCCAGGACGCCAAAAAGCAGCTAATTATTTAAAACCTCCTAAGACGCATTCATTGGCATCGGTCTAACTGGCTGTCATGTGACACCTTACCACCCAGAATCACTCTTGTATAACCAAGTCAAACTGAAAGCTAAGCAATTTCACATTTTGACTTGATTTATTTTAACATGTATTGACAACAGAGGACAAACATGTCATCAAACGGGTTTAATTGGTTGAGCTGAAACAAAATCAGGACATTTCATTGACGACCACTGATGGGATGTTAACTACAGATAGGTGGAGCCTTCAAGTTCAATGCTGCTGGACAAAAACACACATTTGTGTGTAAACAGTGTTTCCCTAACTTTCACATTATCCATCTCAGATATATGGCTTTTATTTTCTCTACTTAGAAAAGTATGATTAAAAACATCAGTATATACACAAATACATTCATATTTACATATTGCAAATGGTGTGTTATTCAGTTACATTATTGTTTTCTTTAAAAAGAAAAAACCTGCTCGGATAGGAGAAAGGTACATGTAATAGGACTCCGTAGCCTACTTAATACATTGTGTACACAAGCAACTTAGATGGCCTTCAGTTTTTTGATTTTCAAATGTGATAAAACAAGTTAGAAACCTTTAAGTGACAAAAAGAATACAAACATCGTCAAACGTTTTTTCTAGTATGAACACAACTGGAAATTTAACGAAATACTGCTCATCTACATGTACAGTGATACAACTGGATTTCAACTGGTGAAAGATTGAAGTGTCTCAAGACCGTAATGTAGTGTCCCTAAAACAGAAACTAGGACATGTTCCTCTCATTTTCTGCAGTTTTATCTCTCTCCTTGGGTGTATCGTGTTTACTGTCCTTTTTCTCCTCTCTTTTTTCTCTGCTTCTGCTCCTGTCCCGACGATCCCTGTCTCTGTCCCTTTCCTTGTCCCTCTCCTTTTCCCTGTCTCTGCCTCGGTCTTTCCCACGGTCCCTGTCTCGTTCTCTGCTTCGGGATCTATCCCGTCTCTTGTCTCGCTCGCGATCACGTTCTCGATCACGTTCTCGATCACGTTCTCGATCACGGTTTCTCCCTCTGTCACGGTCGTAGTCCCTCCTGTCAGGATCCCTGGCTCTGTCTCTCTCCCGGTCTCTTCTCTTGTCTGTGTCTTGATCCCTGTGTCGGTCTCCCTCGGTCTCCCTGGGCCTCTCGACCTCCCTCCCGCCGCTGCGGTCTCTTTCTCGGGTACGCTCCAGATCGCGATCTTTTTCTCGGCTGCGCTCCAAATCGGGATCTCTTTCTCTGGTACGTTCCAGATCGCGATCTTTTTCTCGGCTGCGCTCCAAATCGGGATCTCTTTCTCTGGTACGCTCTGGATCGCGTTCTCTTTCTCTACTGCGCTCAGGATCGGGATCTCTTTCTCGGGTACGCTCCGGATCGCGTTCTCTTTCTCGGGTACGCTCCGGCTCGCGTTCTCTTTCTCGGGTACGCTCCGGCTCGCGTTCTCTTTCTCGGGTACGCTCCGGATCGCGTTCTCTTTCTCGGGTACGCTCCGGATCGCGTTCTCTTTCTCGGGTACGCTCTGGATCGCGTTCTCTTTCTCTACTGCGCTCAGGATCGCGATCTCTTTCTCTGGTACGCTCCGGATCACGTTCTCTTTCTCTACTGCGCTCAAGATCGCGTTCTCTGTCTCGGGTACGCTCCGGATCGCGTTCTCTGTCTCGGGTACGCTCTGGATCGCGTTCTCTTTCTCGGGTACGCTCCGGATCTCGATCTCTGTCTCGGGTACGCTCCGGATCTCGATCTCTGTCTCGGGTACGCTCCGGATCGCGTTCTCTTTCTCGGGTACGTTCCGGATCGCTTTCTCTTTCCCGGGTACGCTCCGGATCGCGTTCTCGGGTACGCTCTGGATCACGTTCTCTTTCTCTGGTACGCTCCGGATCGCGTTCTCTTTCTCGGTTACGCTCCTGATCATGGTCCCTTTCTCTGACTCTATCCCACTCATGCTCTCTGCTCCAACGCTTGCCCTGGCCCCTGTCCCATGAGGGCCTGCCTGCATGGGGGACTTCACGATCTCTTTCCCTCCTGCGGTCCTCTGACAACTCCCTCTGTCTCTCTTCAGAAGGTTGTGAGGGACCAGGAGCAGGTTCTCTGTGCCCTCCATCAAAGCGACTGAAGCGATCTCCAATGTGGGGTTCTGAATCCTCTCGGGTTGTGCTGCTCCTCCTCCTCATTTCAGGAGAATGCCGCCGCCAGGGGTCGTCCCGATGCATGTCTGGACTGTGGGCTCCAATGCGACTTGAAGGACCTATGGGACCTTCTGGGGGAGTTGGCAGTAGAGGTCCACTGTGGCGAACAGGTCTAGGTTCATCAGAGTGCCTATCTAAGCGATACCGCTCTGCTCCTCCAAAATGCAGAGAAGGGTGGGGTCTATTCTCCTGAGGGGGAGGACCTCGATGTTCATCAAAAGATCCTCGATGTGGTGGTGAGGAGTGTGGTCTGGAGCTATCGTACTGGTTATGAGGACTGAAGTGTTGTCCGCTTATCTCGCCGCTGGAAGGTGGGCCTCTTCTGTCCTCATACTGATTAAGGGGAGGTCCCCGGTAGCCTGGACCAGGCGGGGGACCCTGATTGTCTTTAAAAATATGGAGAGGATTTGGATTCTGGTCCACATTTAGTTTGAAAGAGTTAGAATTGTCTCTGTTATACTGTTCTGTAGGGCCTCGAGGTGGGTCTACCATCGCGGGTTGAGCCCTATGCTCACCATACTGAGATGGTGGGGGACCCCTCGGCCCTTGGAAGTGGGACGGAGGAGGGAGTCTGTTTTCAAAGTGACCGGGAGGTGGCCCTGTGAAAGGTGGAGGAGGACCTCTGTTTGCAGGAAAATTAAATGGTGGTGGAGGACCGGTGAATCTTGGTGGAGGTAAACTGTTCTGTCCATCAAAGGTAGGAGGTGGGGGGCCTGGAGGGAGGCCTTGCTGTACAATGTGCTGTGGGGGAATGGCGGGATTAAACATTTGAGGAGCAGGGCCTCTCTGGGCCATTGGAGGAAATGGTGGTGGTGGTCCTCGGAGTGGCATGATATTATGGGGAGGTGGTCCAGGAGGAAGCTGCTGCTGTTGTGGCTGTGAGCCTGGCCACTGGTTCTGATAAGGAGGGTATGCAGTTGGAGGTGGACCATATTGTTGGCTGCTGTCACCCTGCATGGAGAGAGGACCACGTACAGGGTGGATGGGTGGAGGGGGTCCCTGCATAGGAGGGGGGCCTGACATTGGAGGGTGACCCTGCATGGGCGGGAGCATAGACATTGGTGGAGGCCTTATTATCAAGCTTTGTCCCTGCATCGGATGGGCTGGGGGGAAGTTGGATGGGGGGGGAATATCAACTGGAGGTCTGTACTCGCTGTCAAAGCCCGACACTGACATGATGTGATGTGGCATGTGATGGGACTCAAGTGAGTGCGGAGTGTCAACCATTTTTGTGCTCTGAGTGAGTACTGGGATTGTCGAAGTAATTTGGGAGGAGTTTGCAGGCTCATTATAATAATTTATGGGTGGTGCATCTTGGCTATTCTCCTCATAATCCGAGTCCTCATTAGCTTTTAAAATACTGGCAGCATTTGGCCAAATACTGTACTTGTCCATCTCAGTTTCTGTCTTGATTGGCTCAGCTTCCTCAGTTTTCACTTCTGTCTCATCCATATAGTTGACCTCCATATCAGGTTCCACCTCCTCTCCTAATAATGGAATTGCTACCTCTGTCTCATCTGACTCCATGAAGGGTAGTGTCTCACTCATCACTTCCTCGTGAGGTAGTGATGTCTCTAGGCCTTGTGAGGAGTCTGGCTGTTCGGTTACATTAGACAGCTGAACCTCTTGAACCACAGGTTGTGAGTAAGGAGCAGAATCCACCGACAGAGCAGATGTCTCCTCTTGCTCCTCAGGTTCTTCAGTCTGTTTCCTGCCGGTTGCAGCCTGGCGAGGATCCCTGCTCTGTCGAGGATCTCTCCTCTGGTTGATCAAGGGAGCAACCGATGAAGACTTCACTAGTTCCTCAACCTTTTTGCCAAGCTGCAGTAGCTGAGTATTGGCCAAAAGGGATTTGGTAGGTTGAGTTAAGAGTGTGTCTGGAAGTATCAATGAGGTATCAGGTGTCACTGTAGATGACATTTGCTGTTCTGCCTGTTTCTGGAATGTCTGATCCCCAATCTGTTTAAGGCTCTCCAAGATCTTTTGTGGATTAGTAATAAATTCAGATGCAACCTTAGTTTGAATTGGTATAACAGGTTTAACATCTTCAAAAATTGAGTCATCCTCTGGGTCGTATGCAACATCATCACCTTCATTTGCAACCACCTCAGGCTGTTTAGAGATTTTAGGTTTGCTTTCTATCTCAACAGGCTTCTTAGGCACATTGTAGCCCCTACTGGGGTCATACTCTTCTTCTGGATCATACGGTCGATCATCTTCATCCTCCTCCACCTGTTTCTCTTTAGAAATCTGTGCAAACTGCTGCACAATGGGGTCTAGCATTGTAGAGGATGGGACGGTAAGCTCCCCACCATTATCAGATGGAGAGTTGGAAGCTTCTGAGTCATGCTTTTTCTTCCCAAAAAGAGTGTTGAGGATGGTCTGAAGAGGAGTAGCTGCTGCTGCAGAGGAAGCGACAGAGGTGGATGAAGATGGGGACTCCTTGCCGGTGATAGTGGATGTGGATGTAGCTTTGACAGAGGACAACATAGAAAGGACTGAGGAGGTGGACACAATGCTGCTTGAAGAGTTGGATGGAGACGACCCAGGATGAATTGTGCTGAAGGGGATTTCAAGACTCTGTCGTGTGCTTCTGTCTGCCCTGACTGATGGAGATGTTTTTGGTAGCCCAGTGTCATCGGCATCTCTGGTTTGAATCTTGGACCGTTTTTCCTCAGTTTCCAACAGAGCACCAGCACGCTTTCTGTCCTTCTGGCAGATCAGCAACCCCAAGAGGAGGTTGGGACGAGCTGGTTCAAGCCCTGTAAGATAGATAAAACGAGAATCTTTGAAAACATCTGAAGTTTTCTAACATACAATTTCACAAACCAGAAGGCCATTCTTTCAATTAATCTGCTAAAACAAAATGGTTTGACTGAGTAGTTTCGACTTGCACATTAAAGACACAAACAAAAATCAGGTGAAATGAGAGCCTGTAAAAGAATTCCTCGATACACATGAAGAATTGTTAGTACAAACGGCTTTAGAGGATATAAAACCAAATTTTGCTCAAGTGTATAATGTTAATCCTCAACTGAAAATCGCAGAAATAAGCAGTTTTACAATTTAGTTAGTATTCATAAAACTTGTTAATGAATAAAAAACTAAAATAAAAACATGCTGACATTAGTATATAAGTGCCAGCTGCAGATCAGTAGGCTTGTGTTGGTGATTGAAGTGATTATTTTGTAGATGTCCTGCCAGATGTAACATTCACTGACATCACTAGACTGCACCCAGAAATTGCCAAAACATGACTGCAATGAAGGCTGCAATATATTGGAAACTATGATATAATTCTGGGTAATCTACAGACATACATTAGGTATTATTGGAATTTGATTTAGGATCTTTATCAGTCTGGTCACAGAAACATCAGATGCATTTAAGATGTGTAATTGTATGTTTTGAAGCTAAACCTGCATGCATTTAATATTCTCTTTCTGAGGGGCAGTTCTCCTCATGCGAGACCTTCCGAGATGTACAACTTCTTTTACTTACCACAGCTGCATTAGCAATGTGGGTACTGTTAACAGTGTTGTACAATCACCTGTTGCAAAGTTTACATCAAGCGCCGATTCTTCATTTAGAAGGACATGTCAAGAACCTTTTTGGTTTATCCCGGTGATGGAGCATGTTAACATATGATCACTAGCGTGGTATAAAATTGGTTGACAAGTTTTGTCATAGCAATTTATTGATTACACAGATGTTTATGTAGGAGCCAAATCTTAAGAAACAACAGGCTGAGACTGGACTCAAATGGCACCAACCTGCGATGCAAACTTCCTTTATTAGAAATGTGTGATACAAAGTCAGATACACAGCAGAGAACACAGCAGCTGTTGTATGCACAGAGGTGTTTTCTGGATGAGATTCATCAAGAGTGTTAGTGCCCCCTACAGTACAAACCTGTGAATAAACAAGCTCTCATTTCAACCCGAGTTCAACAGACAAACAAATAGGACACAAAATACTCACCACAAGAAAAAAACAACATACTTTAAACAACAAAATAATTCAATTAAATACAATTACATGGATTGTCGCTGCATAGGTATATTTGTGTAACCCTGTAAATGCTTACCTGGCCCATCAAACGGTAAGAGTTTGGAGGGTAATGGATCTTTTGAGCCCAGTGGGATGAGATAGAGGTCTTTGATACGACGGTTGTTGTTAGCCACCACACCAAATCGTTTCCTGCTGCTAAAGTAAGAGAAGAGAGAGACATATGCTACCTCCTCCTCCTCTGTAGGCTGGGTGGAAACGGATCAAACACAGTTCCTGCAAACACAGTGAGAGCAAAACCAGTATGTAAGTGATGCAAGGCCTTTAAATAAAATAACTTTTATACTAATTAATCATTTCCAAACAAACCTTGGAGAGCGAGGTTTTCAGTTTCCCAACGTAGTCCCACACTGTGTGTGGAGATATCCGTCCTCCAACATGAATGGTGTCTGGCAAATCCTGCACAACATTGACAACATTAAGTATCTTGCTTATAGGATATGCCCAAAGGTTTTGTATTCAACAATGATTAAGTTGAAATTAAATATCAGCCTAATCACCAGGCTACGTTGCTAACCTCCTTCAGGTGTTCAAAGGATCCTGACACCAGATAAGCCTTGGTCACAAACTTGGCAACATTCTGCATGTTGATTAATCCTTTCCAAATCTTCTCTTGACCGTGGAGGAAGATTGCAGTCTCGCCCTCAGGAGGAAGCTCGGATGTACTGTAAAGCCAAAACAGTCTTCGTTTTAGAAAAAAAAAAAAGAAATCCAAGTCTCACACGCGCACATGGTTTATAGTATACAGTTCTTTTTCTTAAAGAAAAGAACAATGACGCTGCCCCATCATACTCTAGTGTAGCACCCCAATCATATTTTAAAATAGAATTTTACACATATTTTTCATGCAAATTTCAGGGACAAAATTTCAAAACCTTTCCATGACTTTTCAAGGACCCATAATAAAATGTCCATGACCATTCACAACCTATAAGTACACAAACACAACTGTATTTTAAACTTTAACCCAAATGTTAATTGCTTTATGAAAATTAAATAGTAACCTTATTATATTATATTATATTTGGTTATGTTCATATTTATTTAAAACACTTCAAACTACAGGCACAGTCAATACATCGTCCTTTATTACATCAGTGTGCCACTGGCTTTCAAGAATGAGGGGAACTGATTGTACTATCAGTGTATTCTTAATCCATCGGATTATAAAACTGTTGTTTCTGAAACCCAATACGGCAACATATGTAGCCTATGTACTGCATAACATTTTATGATATTCTATGAAAAATGTTCTGTATACTTCAAGCATAACGTCATGTGGCTGGCATACATGAGGGAGCGACAACAAGCATGGAGAAAATGAAGAATGTGGAAGGTTATCGTATTTCATTAAACACAACGTAATTCAATGACTTTTCCAAACATTCAAGGATTAATCTTTTTCCATGAATTTTACAGGCCTGGAAAATTAGATTTTGAAATTAAATGACTTTCAGGTTTTCCAAGACCTGGTGAACCATGAATTTTAGCACATAATATAAAAATATATTGCTATCAAATGTTAGTACAGCACAAAACCCAGCGAAGAGATAATTTATAAAAGCGTGATGAGATTGAGCACCTTGTTTTCGCTGGTTTGGATGCAGCCACTGAAGGCGGTGGAGCCGGGGGCATCGGCAGCGCTGCCTTCGGTGCAACCTCCACTGGAGCAGTAACAGGAGCTGGGAGTGGTTCTGCTGAGATGTTGATGGGTTTTTCTGGAGCAGGGTAGGTGACAGTCACCGCAGAGCTGTGCCTGGCCATGCGGGGGTCTCTGCGAGTGATGCTAACAGAGGACACAGTTGAGGTGATGGGTGCGGGGGCCTGGGCTTGGGGTGGCAGCATTTTGAGGTCCAGCAGCTGCTGCGATTCTGGGACAGCTGGCTCCACGTTAGACTGGTACAATGGAGGGATTGGGTGTTGGTAAACTGTGAGGATTTGTGCTTGGCCAGCGGGAGAGACATCCCCTGACCTGGACGAATGAGGCTTGGTTTCAGGCTTCTTGGTCAGTTTGAGTTTCTTAGCTGCAGGCTCATCTTCTGTCTTCTGACCTGGGGAGCAAGATTAAAAGATTTATAGCTTGTATAACAAATCATGGTTAAGTAATAATCTCGAAGATTTCAATTTAAATAAATGTCTGTTACATCACTTTCTATAGTTAAATGATAGACCATAATAGTGATTGAGCCTCTGGATGAAAGTATTGCAATATTTATATATTTGCAGTATTACGAACTAGGAGTCTGTATCGTCTTCCTCAGAAAAAAGAAGTTACTGAACTGAACATTTCCTGCCGCTGCAGCTTCACATTAAAAGCATTTAACTGACTTTTATAATAAGGTAGTCACAGAATATACAATGTGTTTGTCAGACACTGACCCCTAAAGTTCATAAAAAATGGGTGGTGACAGCCTAGTGGGCTGGTGGTATGCCTTCCAAACTGAACACCAGAAGGTCGTGAGTTCAATACTGGGGCTGCACAATTGTACGCCTGAGCAAGGTACTTAACCCTGAGTTGCTCCAGGGAGTCTGTCCCTGTACTTAGTTCACTGTAAGTCGCTCTGGATAAGAGTCTGCTAAATGACCTATAATGTGTCTATAAAACAAGTACATTTCAGCATTTTTGGCAGCAGATCAGTTTGAGGCCGGAGCAGCCACAGTGAGCGGTTACATGAAGCGCTGCAGGCGACCGGCTGCACACCTCCTTCTCAGCCAGGTAACAAACTACTTTCGCTGTTCGCAGACTCATGCCAAGTGCAGCATAAAATTAGATCTGAGACCTGTTAGAATAAACTGCAGTTGCAGTTCACACTAGTAAACATGGTGTCACAAAATCAACCAAGACATCTTAAGGATTGTCCCTTTAAATTCAATGGGTGACTATTAACCTGACACCTCCGTCTTCCGCATTGTACCTGTGCATATTTTACAGTTGAGGTCAAATAGATGAGTCCTGTGTTCAGAAGTGGTGTCTTTGAGCATGGTACTGAATATGTCTGGCATGATGCTGCCACTGTTCCCCTCCGCAGCCGAGGGCTGAGCCAAAGCTGAAGGAGTGGAGCAAGACTCCTCTTGGTCCTGTAGATAAAGAAAAGAGGACCTCCGTCAACACTGAGGTGAACTGGTGCAGGTGAGTCAGTCGCACCCAGAATTCTGGATAACTATGACGTACAACACTGAATTTTGTGCAAAGTAGAGAAGGTTTAATGCCTATCAAGGAAGAAAGCCTCAGAAAGAAAAACATTTCATTGAAAAACAAGACAGTTGGCAAGATCACCAACTTGTAATATTTTTGCTACATTCTTTTCTTTGCCAGATTTGTTATTAAGCAACAAATGCAAAGGTGAAAAAGAAAAGTAGGAAAGCGAGAGAAAGTCAGCAGGCCACCACTTACTGCAGAAGAAGCTATGCGAGTAGATGAAGTGGTGGCAGAGATACATACATCTCCATCAGATGTTGGCGGAGCATCCTCCATATCCATGCTATGTGAGCCAGAGTCATGCCTGTTGCCCAGTTTGGAGTGCCCCAAATGGGCCCTTGCACCAGGAGAGTGGGCCTGCAGGAGACAAGAATATATGCTGTAATAATTTTATATACAACAATGCGTTTAATTGCAAACTTTCCACATTGAGCTCTTTGAACCTCAAGTTGACCCGTGCTTGGCGTTTAGTTAAAGGGAAGTAATATTTACCTCAGCATCGGGCTTCTTCCACTCGGATATCTCTTTAGAAAGCAACTCTTCAGCGCTTAGCCTCACCAGTCTGAAGGGACTGACCTCACCGCCCACCACCCTGTAGAACAAGCCCTGAGACAAACATACCAACAGAGATTTAACATCTCAACATGAAGGACATCATGTAAACACAGAAAACCAAAGCTTTTCAGGCCATAGTCACATACACAACTGCATAAACACAAGATGTGTATTTGTCTGAAATGTAAGTGAATGGTTTATGTTGACTCACTTTGTTTTTCGGATCTTTCAGGTTGAACATGAGGGACCTGTATTTGTTCTTGTACTTGCTGTCAGTGCTAAGGCAGAGGTTGAACATTTCCTTTTCAATGGAAACTGAGAGCCTTGCCACCTCACACTCCGTCATCTTCAGATCGTCACTGTCGCTGACCCTGGTGGTGAGGAACACAACAAATGTTGGTGTTTAAAGGTGCTGAGCCAAAGATTTATAGAATGTATTTTAGAATCAACTGAAGTATTCAGAACAAGTTTTTGTGGGACTCTTACCTCTTAAAGATGATGTCGGTCAGCGAGCGGCGGATGTTTGTTCTCATCTGGTTGTTGGGTGGTGGCGGCATGGGGGACACAGGGGGCGCTGGAGCAGCTGGATGTGGAGGTCTGGAGGATGAGGAGTGGCTGGAGGGAGCTGAAGACACTAGAGATGATGGAACTCTGGAGGATGAGGAGGACTTATTAGGGGATGGAGCTTCCTTTTGTTGTGGCTGCTTCTTAGGAATGGTAAAGCTGGACTTGGTGACTCTCAGTGCTCCTGTGACGTGGATTGGACCCGGAGGAAAGCGAGAAGGGGTATGGACGGGCGTCGGACCTGATTTCTTGGACTTTGCTGCAATTTTACTCTGGGGTGTTGCAGATTTTTTGGACGCCTTTGGGATGGTAGTCTGAGGCTTCTTGCCCTTCGGGGAAACCTTGGCTGCCTTAGTTGCCGGGGTCTTCTTGTTTCCTTTGGCTGGTGTAGCGGACGCTAGGGAAGGGGCTGGTTCCTTCTCACTCTGCTTCTCTTCTTTAGGGGGGGCTGGAAACCAAGAACAGGATACTTTAAAATATGCCATCGTTTACAATATTTGTAGATACGACATGTAGTGCAACAGTATTTTACCAAACACAGCAGAAAATCATAATTTTAGGTTTATAATTCAGACTACATTGCTATGACTGAAAAAGCTCCACATTGTTTTGACACAATTCTCACTTTCACAGCTAAAAAATAAACAAGCTTCATTTTAACTGTAAAAGTTACAATTAAGCCACCCCTCATTAGATCAACACACTTAATTATTTGTGTGCACACTTAACACATAGCAATAAACATTCTGAAATAAACAAAGTTGACAACTGGGCCGTTAAACAGCCCCTCTTTATTTGTAGCAGGTGATGGCAGATACATCGTGCTGTTAATGCAGGTCCATTTGAGGGGATGGTCTTTGTGCTCTCCCATACGAGTTCTGTTACCATAGATCCGAATAGAAGAGGGAACTGATGCACTGGTGTCTCGTGCAAACTTAACAATCAGCAGATACTAAAAAGAAAGGACCGCAACTACCAGGTTGAAGTTCATAACTTCCTCCTTCTCAAACTGTTCATTTAAAAACATTCATTTGTATCATGAGCTCAGCCACAAACCCGAACACTAAGACCAGCCATGGCCATGAGCTCTGACCCCAGAAGTTAAAGACCCAAATCTGTAAATGGCTGTCACCTAAATAATTGATGCAGGTGCATAAGAATAATATACATCTTTAAAACGAGATCAATGAAAGTATATCAACCCATTTGCACCAAGACTTATATAGCAATACACACTCAAATCTCTTCAAACGGTCATATGCAGATGCTAGTGTGTCTATGTCCGAGGTTGCATGTTTAAGCATTAGTATAAGCATTAACCACACATGAACACACAAACTATACACCCGCTAAAATGTAGAAACCACAAGAATATTGTGCAGAGCAACAGTATTGAGTCCCAACGCAACCAGTCAACCATCATGTAAATGTAATGATTGTCCCACCAATCAAATTATCATTCAGCAAAATATGGGCTATGCAAGAACAAATCAATGAACCATAACTTCCTCTTTCGGTTAATCACAACAATCAATGGTCATACTGATCTCCTGATCTGAGATGAATTAACAGTAACACTTGCTATTTTATCAATTAAGATCCTTATAGTGCCTTCAATGACCTTATAAAAATGAAGTGAAACAAGTTGTCCACATT
Organism: Cottoperca gobio; assembly: GCF_900634415.1. Taxonomy (NCBI): domain Eukaryota; kingdom Metazoa; phylum Chordata; class Actinopteri; order Perciformes; family Bovichtidae; genus Cottoperca; species Cottoperca gobio. Next base: position 7,177,773 of record NC_041359.1, on the reverse strand, counting down.
TCATTGCAACAAACGTTCCTCTCAATATATATCACATCTCATCAGGTGCAGAATGTGTGAACAATCATGAGCGTGGGTGTCCCTCTTCTGAATCTGTGCTTAGCCCAGGTCTTCAGCTTCTATCTTCTGCTGCAGTCCTTCTGAACTTCACTGCAGTCCTTCTGAACTTCACTGCAGTCTCTCCAGGTGGGCCGGTCTCTGGCAGAGCTTCCTTCTTTTCCCCGGCTGTTCACCATCTGGGGGTCTCGTGTGTCACGCCTCGGTAGTGTGTGTAGATTTATGTACATACTTAGTTTGAGCTGAACTGGTCAGGATATCCTACAGCAAGCCAACATCGCTCACATAATCAATCGAGGCATCCTAAAATCTGTTATATCACCTTTTATTTCAAAACCAGTTTCCCACGAGTAGAGATGCATCATATTCAATATGAATCAAAAACTTTTAAAGTCAGCCTGTTACCCACAAAAATTAAGGGTGGATTTAAAAAAAACAAAGCTGTTTTAACAGCTGATGTTATTAGCTAAATATGAGCTATGGTAGCTTCATTAGTCCACATGGGGGCAATTCTGAGACACCTACCTGCTGGAGAAAGGACCTTTTTTTTTTTTTTTTTAAACAGCTGAGGTGATGTACCCAGGAAGTGGAGACTTGTGCAGGCAATTTAAAATCTCTCTCTCACACACACACACTAATCGCATCCATACATCTCATGGTAAAGCACAACATCATTGCCCTTTTTTCTCTTCCATGTGATCTACAGCTCTGCATTTTAACTGAGCTATGCAAAAGAGGTACTTCAGCGATTGAGTGTTGCACTTTCGAAAGTTGAGGGACTCAGTCATGAAAAGAATAGTCAAATGCCTTGGAGCAGAGGCCTAGGTACCCTGACTTTTGGTCCATAGCATGATCAAGGTCCAAAACAAGAAATGACACGCTGGATCCTACATTTCCTACAATACATAAGCATTATTTCTTCTGCCTGGTAAAATGGCTACACTTTCAAACTCCTGCCTTTGGTTTATAACGCAGGCTTATCTGTTAAGAATTTTAAGACTCCCAAGCTGAGATACCTGGTGACGTCAGCCACAGAAGCCATTCTACAACTGTGTCCACTGGCTAAGTACTTAATAAAATGATCTTGATGAGTGCAACCTGTGGAGCTCACCTTCAAAAATAAATAATTTTCGGATTATTGAATACTCACCCAAAGCCACAAACAGCACTTACCTTTTTCACAGCTGCCAACATTTCATTAGCAACAAAACGTTTACATTATCAAAATAACACTTTGCAAATATCTTTTAAGTCTAGCAATCACCGGCGTTCAACTCCAGAGCACTCATGTACGTCCCCATATGTACGAATCATATCTTAATAATGTTAGCACCACAGGAATCACATTTATAATGGCAAAATAACAATGTGGATTCAACAACGGCCCAAGACCTTCAAAGAGATACATACACTTTTTGTTTAACACTGTTGGTGATATGGGTGTAGTCTTTTCTGGTGTTACTGCAATGTAATTATGGTCGCTGGACCAGGATGCAGTGGCCGGCGGAGGCGGTTGTTCCTCAGCATTCTCCTCTTCGTCATCCTCATCAGGATCAGCACTGTCGTCTTCCTCGCAGTCCGACTCCTCCAGGGTCTTCTTCTGAGTCCTCTTCCCACCAGCGTTCCTCTGGGTGGACAGGAAGAAACACACATTCAAGCCTTTTAGTAACAACACTCAACCAGCAACATTACAGTCAAAATACAGAAATGTTTGACTTTAGCCATGTTTGTCTTAAGAAAAGCAATCAGTCCATGGTTAAAATATCTAACTTGTACATAATTAAAGTAAATTAATAGGATGTCTGCATTCACCACTCTGCATTAGCAGCCTTTTAAAATTACTCTACATGTAGCATCTGGACATATTATTATAAAAGATGTACACTGTGTGAAATTATTCTTGGCAGCTCAATTTTAATGGTCTAGGCTAGCGGGCTAAAAGGTTCAATTTCAGGCATTGCCTTCAGGGACCTGCATTACAAGGCAAGTTAAACATTGTCTGGCTTTCTTTTGAGTAGTATTTCTTCAAGTTTAAACAATATAAATAGTAATACATTGAAATACATTAGTGTAGAGTTTACTTGCTTCCCCAGCCCTTGAAGTTTCAATTTCACAAAAGGTACATTTAGGTTTTCAGTGATGTAATGAGGACAGTAATGAGACCACAGGTTGTTTTAATCCAGCCATGAGTGCGCACATGAAATAGGCAGAGTTTGTAACAAATGGCCAAATCACATCTAACAGCACCAAGTGAAAAGTATTGAACACAAGAGTAGGACTGTGAGGATTTTGTGTTGTTTTTCAGATGCAAAATTAGGTCAATATTAGGCTAATAAAAGATACAGAGCATAAGCACAAAATGAAACTAAACCGAACAGAAATAACAGTAAAAGCAAGAATACTTGCTGGCTGGCTAAAGGCCGTTATATGTGGTATTGATATTTTTAAGCCTTTAGTTAGTCGTTTCCCCTCTGTACGGTCACTATTAACTATAACATTATTATGAATGTTACTGGACATTAGAAATGCAGACAGTGAGTGCATAAACACAAGAAGCTTAAATGCATAATGAGTCTACAACTAAAACAGTGTAGTATTAAATATTAGGAGACATATTTAGATACTTCGTTTGTTAAATACTGTAAAACATCACCCGCCAACATAAAAGGTGCAAATTATAAATGATTCACTTATACAACCCATGGCATTGGATCTACAAAACAATTTTCACTTCAGAAAGTCACCACATATTCTCTGGGACTTTCACATTGACAACATTCTTTATAAGCATTTGTACAGAAACACTAATTTTCCTTTGCTCTGTAGGAAGTGGACAATTGAGACTGTCTTCTTCTCCGTCATGGAATATGGTGATTTCATCTATAGACATGCCTCTACTCTTAAACACCCTAGGTTAATTTCATCACACCGCCCTAAGATCTATTGCCAGTGACAGTTATTCTACTCTCATCATTGCATCTTAAATGAAAAGGTTTCGGCGTACAGTAACATGCGACAGGCAAAGATTTCTATTTCTAAATAAAGCACTTAAATGGCAACTTGACATCATATCACTTCATCATTGAATGAGTCCTATATCATTATTTGACTCTTTCAAGTAATTGGCTAATGTTTGTAGTCCTGCGTGCAAACACTAAATCTGGTGAAACAGTTTTGGTTTTTGTGCTAAACGCACTTTTTACAACACGCATTAAAACTTAACACAATTGCACCAATAGGTCAATAAATAAATAAAAAACAGGATTACACCAGTCTTTGACGTTAACATTTTTAACTGTATTCTGTTGTCTGTTTATCTTGCTAATAATGTTTGTGTATTTATTCCGTTTAAATTTACTCGACACCATTGAAAATGAGGGCATGCCCTCAATGATTGCTTAAGGTTTAAATTAAGGTTGAATGAATAAATGAAAACGACTGGGGAACATCAGCAGGCCTATCGTGCTACAACCTACTATCTCATTGATATAATGAATTAGCTTGAAAGCAAAACAATTGTGGAGGTCTTATCACATTGCTCAACGCTTTGAAATACTTTAATCTGCATGCAGTGCTTTTGTCCAGTTCACGATCCAATGGGAATGATGAATCTATTATTCCCATGAGCTGACTGGTCAGTAGACAGGACACTTGCACATTTTGATCTGATCCATTGAACTTAACCTGCATCACTGCAGGTTACCATTGTGAGCTGACCCTGATAATTGTGAGTCAGTTTCGTATTACAACACAGCCTTTGTTACGACCAAATTTAGGTTGATAACCCACAAAATTAGCTTCTTAAAAATCAAATCCGACATCAGAAAGTAGCAGCTGCCAGTTTCCATTTGTTAAGCAATTTGTCTTCCAAGTAGTATTTCAGAGCAACAGCAGAAGCTTTTTGAACCGTTTTAGACAGACCAAGAGAAGACACCTTGTGACATTGTCAAAATGCAGAGGGTGCATCAACAGCAAGGAAACTAACATAGAAATCTCAAAATAGGATTTAAATAAATACCGAATATTACACACACACATATATATATACATATATATACATATATATATATATCATATACATAATAATATATATTATATATATATATATATTATATATATACACACACATATATATATATATACAAACACATATATTATATATATATATATACACATATTATATATATATACACATATATATATATATATACACATATATATATATTATATACACATATATATATATAGATTACACATATATATATAGTTACACATATATATATATATACACTAGTATATATACACTATATATTATACATATTAACACATATATATATATATATATATGATACTAATATACATATATACAGATATATACATATATTATCATATATTATAATATAATATAATATCATAATAATACATATATATATATATACATATAAATATATTATATAGCTATATATATAATAATATATATAGTATATATATATATATAACAACATAATATATACACACATATATATATACATTAGATATGTTGTATATAATATATATATATATATATAGATATACCCCACCCTATACACTATATATATATATATTATAATATATACATATACATAGTACAAATACATATATACATATACACTATATATATACATAATCTATATACATATACACATATATATACATACATATCTACATATATACACATCTTATACATACCATTATTGTATTATATATACATACTTAATATTATAACATACATATAAGTTAATATATACGATACATAATATATATATATATATATAACACCATACATACATATGACATGTGATACCAAATATACATATATACATAATATACATATATACATATATATATATATACACACACATATATACTATATATATATAGTATACATATAATCATGTATACATATATATAATATAATATAATATACTACATATATACTTTATATATCATACACATATAAATATTACATAATACATCTAATCATTATACATATCTATCATGTATACATATATATACTAGTATATATATATATATTAATATATATATATAATAACTATACATATAT